>NC_090808.1:35216594-35525672 GCF_036512215.1 Solanum lycopersicum
CCGCCAATTTCAAAAAAGAAGCATGTTCAATCCAAACAATTGCATAGGGCTATGATCAGAGACACCTGGATTCTCATACTCCAAAGTAACATGACCCCATTTTTCCATCCATGCATCATTCCCAAAGGCTCTGTCAATCCTACTTGAAATTCTAGCACTACCAGTCTGTTTGTTGTTCCAAGTATAGTAATTACCTTTCCATTGTATTTCATTGATTCCCATGTCTTTAACACATTCTGCAAAATCCCTTATTTCATTCAAAGTAACAGGAGCCTCAACTAGTCTATCTTTTGGTGACATAAGAGCATTAAAATCTCCTACAATGATCCATGGTTGAGATATACTTTGTGCCATCAAGTTCAGATCAGTCCATAAACTTTTCCTCTGCTCTATAGTATAAAAACCATATACCACTGTAAGATCAAATTGGTGTCCTTTACTTCTTTCAGTTATATGACAATGAACCATTTGAGCTGAGCTATTAACTTAGTTTCATACCAATTTTCATCCCAAATTATCCAAATCCTACCATTTGAAGCCTCCCTATAATTATGCATTATCCCCCGATCTTGGAGCTATTCCTTTGATTGTAGCTTTAACATTAAACTCTCTAACTCTTGTTTCAATTAACCCTGCCAATGAAACCTTATTATTCTGTAAAAACAGTTTTATCTCGTTCTGCTTATACCTTTTATTCATGCCCCTCACATTCCAGAAACTCCACTTTATTAGAAAGTTTTTGAAGCTCCACCTCTATCAATAGGCAGTGAAGAAAGCTTGCTATGCATGAGACTCTCAAAACCATTTCTAATTGGTATAGCTGACAATATAGGAAAGTTGGAAAAACTAAAATCCAGATGCTTACCTCCAGTATTAGGCCTTAGATTAATTTCTGGTGTTTGTTTGTTTTGTCCCTGTTCTTTTTCTTGCTCTATCCCTTGTTTCTCCTCCTGTGCAATAGTATTATTATCCTCTGCTAGATGTTCTGGCACCTTTTCTTGTTTAGCTTTCCCCCCTGTTGGATTGGTCCTTTGTATTGCCAAGTCTGTGTTACTTTTTTCCATGGCCTTCTCTTCTTTGGTAGCTCCTCCAAAGTTTATGATTGACACTGATGTCCAATCTTCTGACATTTATCACAATATTGAGGATTCCACTCCATCACAACTTCCTGCATAAAGGTTCTTCCATTTGGATCTATAAATGTTATCTGCTGAGGTATAACTTTAGTAACATTGACTTCAATGAGCATTCTAGCATAGGAAATTCTTGTTTTCTTTGTGGTACATTCATCAGCAAATAAAGGAACTCCAATAGCACTAGCAATTCTACTCAAAGATCCCACTCCCCAACAATTAAGAGGTAACTTTGGGAAGTTAACCCATAGTGGAATTTCAGCTAAGAACTAATTTCCAAAATCAAACTCAGGACACCATTGTTTTAGCATAATAGGTCGATTACTGATAGTATATGGCCCAGAATATAGTATTTCATTCATGTCACTAATCTTTTTAAACTTAATTATGTAGTACCCTTCTTCATGAAGATATACATCAGGTTTATCCATTTATCTTCTTCATCCTGTACTGCTTTCCCTTCCAGCTGAACCATTGTTTTGTCCATTACTACCTGCATCTTCAATATTTTCATCTAACTTCTTGGTTACTGTTCCATTGCCAAATTTTTATGCTAAAATTAATCTAGATGAAGTAAGGATGACGTATGTAGGCTTGTCTGCGACCTCTGTGAGGTCAACGACACCGGTCCCGTCCGGCGTCTAGATTCTGGTATTGACAAACGGTAACTAGGCTAAGGTTTAGGTGAAGGTAAATTCCCTCTCAAGAAACTTTCTCCATATAAAATGGGTTCCTCTCGGACACGAATACGTCTAATGAAAAACAGCCTACGCCTAGTTCACACTCATACTTTAGATCAACAGTGTGTTTATATGGGACTAGGTCTCACCTTCTTAGGTTGAACCTAAAGTCGCCCCACTCCTTAGGACATAAATTTAGCAGCCTTGGTTTCACAAACTCATTCTTAAGCAAGCCGAAAACACATGGGTGGTTTTGTATTTGAAACTATAAACTTATTAAACTTAACCACAACCACTAGGGTAAATCACCATTAAAATTCATCTAATCCTATCTGAAACCAACACCCAAACAATAATATCCACCCATATTTGCTAAATCACACCCTAGAAATGGGGGTTTTAGCCACACAAAAAGAAACAATAAAATAAACCAAAAATGAGAAAGAAATCAAATAGTTATAAGAAATTAAACCTGAATATGAGCAAAGGGAAAAGAATGGAGAAGACTGACTTACAATTTGATCAAGCAGAACTTCATTCTTCAAGTGTCCCACAAAAGCCTCTCCAAACTTGAGAGAAAATACCAAAAACATAAGTTCTAAAAGTGAAAGTTGATAATAATATTTAGACTCTTAAAATGAATAACTAAGTCTAGTATTATAGTTTTTAAATTTAGTGCTGGCGAATCCTTTCGGTGAATTTAGTCATGAATCACCTAGTGATTGGTGATTCGCCCTTCTTGTAATTCATCGCCGCTAGTGCTTTTCCTTTATCATATATGTGTACTGTGACATTGGGAGGAATACTTCTGCTTTGCAGAACTATTCGTCGAACCACCTACTGCTTCTTTTCTTCGCTTTGTGAATCTGCTTCCTTTAGGGCTTCACATGTTGTAACAAGTGCGAATTGTATACCTTCAAAAAATCGCAAAGTGTGCTTGGAAATGCTGAATTTTCATCTTCAATTCTTCGCATCCTTTTTCTTCCAGTTTTTGACCAAAGTATCCATGCTTAAAATAAAACTTCATATACCTGAAACTCACGCGTTTTCATCAAATATTGAGATATAATAAGAATTTCAGAATACTATTTTTTTTTAAAAAAAGAGAAAGGCCCAAAATGAGTCCAATTTAAGGACTCATCACTCACTATTTTTTCTAAGGGGTTAAATATATGAATAAGTAAATATATGAATTCACTTGAGGATACAACACCTACTTTATATACAAGATGAGTAATTTTAGCATGTATAAGTAGGCAAAGCAGAACCATATAACAGTGGAAATAACTTATAGAAGATCCAATATATCCAAGAAGGAATAATGAACTATCAAGTTTTGTTGGACATATTTGAAAAGAAGTCAAGATGAAAATACTTCACGTTACATTAGATGGGCTATTTATCATTTTTAATTGATATATTTGTAAAAGTATGTTTAAGGTTGATCACTCAACTTCATTCTTGGATTTTATACCGGTGCATTTTCAAGTATTCTCATTTTTAATACAATCATAAAGTAATGTATTACAAATTCTGTGATGGTCATAGAATACCTACTTTTCTTTAGCTATTATTTGTTTAATGATTTTGAATTAGTACGATTTCTTTGCCTCATTACGATTGACAAGGTAAGGCCTAGCCCCCCTTGCTTGTATGTCACATCCGGGAATATTCTCTAGACGTAACCGGAAGCATCGTCCTCTTTGAGGACTAAGACTATCCATCTTACCTTAAATCATTACATTCATAGGTCAAATTTTGCAGAAATTTTATAACTTTTTGTTACTTGTACTAGGAGGTTTACATAGACGTCTACATACACATAATTATATATATATTGGATATACATAGACCCTTAATATAGGAAGATTACTGTCATCTATTTTTATTGCACATACATATATATGATATAAGTTGACATAGTCATAATAGTTGTCTCATCTCATAACAATTATATAAGAGTGTAAGAACATGGGCATAGGCCATGCATCAAAGTAATATGACCACGTATAGGTCATACAATTTTTAGTACTCAAATGAAAGGAAAGAAACATGAGAGTAGTCTTAATACTAAAACAACTTCATAACTTTATATTGGTATTGCCCTCGAAAAGTGAGGGCCTACCCTACATGGATGATCAAGAGATCCAAGTCTTCTTCAAAGTCATCTCCAAAAGCCCTTTGTCACGACCCAAACCGGGTTGCGACTGGCACCCACACTTACCCTCCTATGTGAGCGAACCAACCAATCTAACCTTAACATTTCAATATAATATCAACAGAAAGTAATCGGAAGACTTAAACTCATTAAATAAAGACCAATTCATTAACTTCTAAAATTCAACATCTATTATTCCCCAAAATCTGGAAGTCATCATCACAAGAACATCTACGATCAAATGACTAAACTAAGAGTATTCTAAAAGCTAAAAATACATAAGAAGCTAGTCCATGCCGGAAGTTCAAGGCATCAAGACTTGAAGAAGAAGATCCAGTCCAAGCTAGAAGCATTAGCTCACCCTGAATTTCCGATGTAGTAAGACTGGCTTGAATTACTGTTGAGTTGAAGACGATGGCACGTTTGCTGCACTCCACAAATAAACAAGAAGAGAACATAAAAGTAGGGGTCAGTACAAAACACGGGTACTGAGTAAATATCATCGGCCAACTCAAAATAGAAATCAATATATACCGAGTAATATCATAAAATAAACTATGATACTCAACATGTAGCAACAACAAATACTATATCATTAACAATTAGTGTCAAGTTCACACATGAGGAATCAAGCCTCGATCCATACTCATTTGGGAATCATGTTCATTAGATTGAGTATATTAACATCTTTCAAGATTCATTATCTTTATTTCTCTTGTGTCGGTACGTGACACTCCGCTCCCTCAATATTCATTAATCCTCTTGTGTCGGTATGTGACACTCTGATCCCCTCAATCTATGTGTCGGTTCGTGACACCCGATCCCCTAAATCTATGTGTCGGTTCGTGACACCCGATCCCCTAAATCTACGTGTCGGTTTGTGACACCCGATCCCCTAATACTACGTGTCGGTTCGTGACACCCGATCCCCTAATACTATGTGTCGGTTCGTGACACCCGATCCCCTAATACTACGTGTCGGTTCGTGACACCCGATCCCCTTATTCTACGTGTCAGTTCGTGACACCCGATCCCCTAATACTACGTGTCGGTTCGTGACACCCGATCCCCTAATTCTACGTGTCGGTTCGTGACACCCGATCCCCTAATCTCCTTCCATCAATTCATCAAGCCTTCTTTCTTACCAAGGCATCATCAATCCCATTATTTT
Organism: Solanum lycopersicum; assembly: GCF_036512215.1. Taxonomy (NCBI): domain Eukaryota; kingdom Viridiplantae; phylum Streptophyta; class Magnoliopsida; order Solanales; family Solanaceae; genus Solanum; species Solanum lycopersicum. The sequence continues at coordinate 35,221,737 of NC_090808.1, forward strand.
AGTTCATCACGCCTTCTTTTATACCAAGGCCTCATTATTAACAAGGAGATTAGGATTTTGCAAGATTTGGGATTCAATAACTTCATCATGCTTATATAATCACAATTATATAATTACATTCATGCAAGCATACAATTAAGCACATAGCAGGGTTTACAATATTATCAATACATATCATTCTCTATTAAGAGTTTACTACGAATATCGTAAGAGAAACCATAACCTACCTCCACCGAAGATTAGTGGTCAAGCAAGCAAATTTTTCTCCAAGCTTTGTTTCTCTTCGTTTCTCCTCTTTCTCATTCGACTCTCTCTCTCTTTCTCTTGTTCTTTCTATTTTCTTTATTTAAAACCCTCTTCCTTTTACCCAAATTAACATATAATTAAGAATAAAAGATGGCAATAATGCCCCACTAATTAACTTAAGGTTACCTCTTTTAACCCCCAAGTAATTAGACTTATTAACATTAACCCACTAACTTTATAATTAAGGCAAGAATAGTCAAAAATGTCCCTTAAAATGTATCACGAAATCCGACCCAGACTGGGATTTCGCAGTCTGTGACGGCCCGTCTTGCCAGCGATGGTCCGTCCTGCTGCCCGTCACAGAGTTCAGAGACTCAATTTCTTTGAAGAATCTGTGACGGTCCGTCACACCTGTGACGGTCCGTCCTGCCATTCCGTTACGAAGTTCAGAGAGTCGATTTCAGTACCCAATTTTTAGTTTTTCTAAGTGTTTTGAAACGAGACCCTGCTACGGTCCGTCGTGGGGTCCGTCGCCTCAGCCTGTTTTTCCAGAAATAAAATCTGCTGCTCAAAACGACTAAACAGGTCGTTACATTAGATACCAATTTACCCATCGTTCGTCCCCGAACGATCACTAGAAGGAGAATAAGAGTGAAAAGGAGTACCTGAATCAGTGAACAGGTGTGGATATCTTTCTCGCATATCCGCCTCCTTCTCCCAAGTGGCTTCTTCAACGGGTCGATTCTTCCATTGAACTTTGATGGATGCAATCTCCCTTGATCTCAACTTGCGAATTTCTCTATCTAGAATGGCAACAGGTTCCTCCTCATAAGACAAATTCTCATCAAGCAAAACTGAATCCCAACGGATAATGTAATTTCCATCCCCATGGTATCTTTTCAACATCGACACATGGAATACCGGATGCACTCCGGACAGCCCTGGAGGCAAGGCTAACTCATAAGCAACCTCCCCTACTCGCTTAAGTACTTCAAAGGGACCAATGTACCTTGGACTTAGCTTACCCCTTTTACCAAACCGCATCACCCCTTTCATGGGCGAAACCTTCAGCAAGACTTGTTCACCCTCCATAAACTCCAAGTCTCTAACCTTCCGATCTGCATACTCCTTCTTTCTACTTTGAGCCTCTAGAAGCTTTTCTTGAATAGATTTCACCTTCTCCATTGAATCTCTCAAAAGATCAGTACCCCAAGGTCTAACCTCGAACGCATCAAACCAACCAATGGGGGACCTACATCTCCTACCATACAATGCTTCAAATGGAGCCATATCAATGCTCGAGTTATAGCTATTATTGTATGAAAATTCCGCTAAGGGTAAGAAGCTATCCCAATGGCCACCAAATTCTATCACGCACGCACGAAGCATATCCTCCAACACATGAATCGTTCGCTCAGACTGACCATCGGTCTGAGGATGGAACGCAGTACTAAGGTCCAACCTAGTACCCAATTCCGCATGCAATGTTTTCCAAAACTTAGAAGTAAACTGCGTACCTCTATCTGATATGATGGATAGTGGAACCCCATGCAATCAAACGATTTCTGAGATATAGATCTTGGCTAACTTCTCGGCATTGTAAGTCACCTTAACCGGAATAAAATGAGTAGACTTAGTTAACCTATCAACAATCACCCAAATAGAGTCATACTTACCCATTGTCCTTGGAAGACCAACCACAAAGTCCATTGCAATTCTTTCCCACTTCCATTCCGGAATGGGAATTCTCTGAAGTGTTCCTCCGGGCCTTTGGTGTTCGTACTTTACTTGTTGACAGTTTGGACACTTGGCAATAAAGTCAACAATATCACGCTTCATTCTACTCCACCAAAAGTGTTGCTTTAGGTCACGATACATCTTGGTTGCACCCGAATGTATAGAATACCTTGAACTATGAGCCTCTGTCAGAATAGTGTTGATCAAATCATCGACGCGGGGTACACATACCCTTCCCTTGATCCTCAAAACATCTTCCTCATCGATTTGTGCTTCCTTAGCCTCTCCTCGCAATACCTTATCTTGAATTCTGCGCAGTTTCTCATCATCAGACTGTCTTCCCTTAATGTTGTCAAGAAAGGAAGATCTTGCCTCCACAGAAGCCAACAATCCTCCCTTCTCATTTACTTCTAATCTCATCAAGTCATTAGCTAGAGTCTGAACCTCTCTAGCCAATGGGCTTCTAGAAGCTTGCAAGTGAGCTAGACTTCCCATGCTTCCCGCCTTTCTACTTAAAGCATCCGCTACAACATTCGCTTTTCCTGGATGATACAAGATAGTGATATCGTAGTCCTTTAGTAGCTCCATCCATCTCCGTTGCCTCAATTTCAAATCCTTCTGAGTAAAGACATACTGAAGGCTACGATGATCCGTGTAGACCTCACACTTAACCCCATATAAATAGTGTCTCCATTGCTTTAATGCAAACACTACCGCAGCCAATTCCAAATCATGAGTTGGATAGTTACGTTCATGCACTTTTAATTGTCTTGAAGCATAAGCAATCATATTCTTCTCTTGCATTAGCACTGCACCCAAACCGAATAGGATGCATCACAATAAACAATGAAGTTCTTACCCTCTACTGGCAAGGTAAGGATAGGTGCGGTAGTCAACAAAGTCTTGAGCTTCTGAAAGCTTTCCTGACATTCGTCCGACCATACAAATGGAACATTCTGCTTAGTCAAGTTCGTCAATTGGGAAGCAATAGAAGAGAATCCCTTGACAAATCGATGGTAGTAGCTAGCTAACCCAACAAAGCTCCTTATTTCTGACACATTAGTAGGTCTTACCCAATTCTTCACTGTCCCAATCTTAGAAGGATCTACCATCACTCCATCCTTAGAAACCACGTGCCCCAAGAAGGACACTGCATCTAGCCAAAACTCACACTTAGAGAACTTGGCATAAAGCTTTTTCTTCCTCAACATTTCCAATACCATTCTCAAATGCTCTTCATGTTCCTTCTTGCTCTTTGAGTATACCAATATATCATCAATAAATACGATCATGAAGAGGTCCAAATATGGCTTAAAAATCCCGTTCATTAAGCTCATGAATGCAGCAGGGGCATTCGTAAGACCAAAAGACATCACTACAAATTTGTAATGCCCATACCTCGTTCGAAAAGCAGTCTTTGGCACATCCGTTGCCCGTATTTTCAATTGATGATAACCAAATCTCAAGTCAATCTTAGAGAAGACACAAGCACCTTGTAACTGATCGAACAAGTCATCAATGCGGGGAAGAGGATACTTGTTCTTTATGGTTACTTTGTTTAGTTGTCTGTAGTCTATACACATTCAAAAACTCCCATCCTTCTTCTTTACAAACAAAACTGGAGCACCCCAAGGAGATGCACTTGGTCTAATAAAGCTTTTGTTTAACAACTCTTGAAGTTGGGCTTTTAACTCTCTTAACTCCGCGGGAGCCATTCTATAAGGGGGTATCGAAATGGGGCGAGTACCCGGTTCAAGGTCAATACAGAAATCAATATCCCTATCTGGTGGCATACCAGGAAGATCTGTAGGGAACACATCCAGAAACTCATGGACCACCGAAACCGACTCAATCAAAGGTACTTGTGTAGTGTCATCCTTGAGATGTGCCAAGAAAGCTAAACACCCTTTACTAACCATTTTCTTAGCACGAAGAAAGGAGATGATACGCACCGGATTGGAAGTGTAGTCACCCTCCCACACTAACGGATCTGTCCCAGGCTTGGCTAACGTCACCGTTTTAGCATTACAATCAAAGATCGCAAATTGCGGAGAAAGCCAAGTCATACCCAGAATTACATCAAAATCATCCATTTCTAAGATAACCAAATCTACATAAGTGTTGCTCCCCACAAAGTTCACCAAACAAGACCTATATACCTTTTCAACTACCACAGACTCACCCACCGGAGTAGAAACACGAATAGGCATATGAAGTAATTCACAATGTAAATTTAGACCATTAGCAAATGAGGAAGATACATAAGAAAACGTGGATCCAGGATCAAACAATACAGAAGCCATGCAATCACAAACCAGAAGATTACCTGTGATGACAGCATCAGATGCCTCCGCTTCAGACCGCCCAGGGAAAGCGTAACAATGGGCCCTATCGTTTTTCTGTCCATTGCCCCTACCATGTTGTGATGTAGTGGCTCCAGTTTTCCCATCACCTCGACCATTTTGGTGACCACCATTACCTCGACCACCATGTCCTCCAGAATAACGGCCTCTACCATGACCACCTCTACCTCTAGCCATTGAGGGTCTATAACTCTGCTTTGGACAATTCCTCCTAATATGTCCAGTCTCCCCACATCCATAACATTCTCTGGAGTCAAGCATAGGTCTCTCAGAGAAGTGTTGACCAGTCTGAGGTGGACCCCCAACTACAGTCTGTAGTGAAGAATGAATTGGTCGAACTGAGTAACCTCCGGAACCCTGTCCTCTAGAGTAAGAACCATTAAACTCACCTCCCTTTCGAAACCTCCTTGATGTCGATGCCATGGTGAATTCATCTGGCTTCACTCCTTCCACCTCTACCACGAAATCTACCACTTCTTGGAAGGATTTTGCCGTAGCCGCTACCTGTAAGGCTGAAATCCGCAACTCTGACCTCAACCCATTCACAAAACGACGAATCCGCTCTTGTGGACTGAAACAAAGTTGGGTGGCATATCTGGATAGTGCACGAAACTTAGCCTCATATGCATTGACTAACATCCTGCCTTGCTCTAGGCTCAAGAACTCATCCCTTTTCCTATCCCTCAATGTCCGAGGGATATACTTCTCCATAAACAAGCTAGAGAATGAGGCCCAAGTCATAGGTGGTGCCTCTGTTAGTTGACACTCAATATGTGACCGCCACCACATTTTGGCGTTCCCTTGAAACTGATAGCTCACGAACTCAACACCAAACCGTTCTACTATACCCATCTTGTGTAGTAGCTCATGACAGTCAACCAGAAAATCGTAAGCATCCTCAGATTCCGCACCCTTGAAGACTGGAGGTTTCAATTTCAAGAACTTACTGAAAAGTTCATGCTGATCATTTGTCATTATAGTCCAGTAGTCAGACGTGGAAATGTGCCTATATCTAATGAGGCATCCATACGAGGAGCCATAGTGGCTGCATGTTGTACTTCTGAAATCGGAGGTGTTGGTGCAGAAAACACTGGAGGTGCCTGACCTTGATCAGACAACTCACTTAGATAGGCGAGAACCTGATTGATCATCTCTGGGGTAGGTTGGAGTGGCAATCCCTCATTCTGCACTTGTTCATTTTCCCTATCCTCCCCTTCTCTTATTACTTCCTCAGTCGGTGGAGGAGTCACAACCGTAGTATAAGATGGGCTAGGTGCTCGTCCTCTTCCCCTAGAGGACGTCATCCCACGACCTCTACTACGGCCTCTTGCCACTGCTCTTTCTCGAGCTACAGCCCCAGTGGCTGGCTCAGACGCACCCTGTCCGGCTGGTGCCGGTGTTGGTGTTGGCGTAGTCGTTGCTCTAGTTCTAACCATCTGCGAAATAGAGTGAAGATGGTCAGATACCAATTTGTATCACCTAGATACCAATTGGACCCAAGTAATAGCACGAAAGAAGAAAGAAAGAATGGAAATTTCCTAAAGTCTTATAGCCTCTCAAGGAAAAGTAAAGGCGTCCCCCTACCGTTCCTTAAGACTCTACTAGACTCGTTCTTGTGTGATGAGACCAACGAACCTAAGGCTCTGATACCAAGTTTGTCACGACCCAAACCGGGTTGCGACTGGCACCCACACTTACCCTCCTATGTGAGCGAACCAACCAATCTAACCTTAACATTTCAATATAATATCAACAGAAAGTAATGCGGAAGACTTAAACTCATTAAATAAAGACAAATTCATTAACTTCTAAAATTCAACATCTATTATTCCCCAAAATCTGGAAGTCATCATCACAAGAACATCTACGATAAAATGACTAAACTAAGAGTATTCTAAAAGCTAAAAATACATAAGAAGCTAGTCCATGCCGGAAGTTCAAGGCATCAAGACTTGAAGAAGAAGATCCAGTCCAAGCTAGAAGCATTAGCTCACCCTGAATTTCCGATGTAGTAAGACTGGCTTGAATTATTGTTGAGTTGAAGACGATGGCACGTTTGCTGCACTCCACAAATAAACAAGAAGAGAACATAAAAGTAGGGGTCAGTACAAAAAACGGGTACTGAGTAGATATCATCGGCCAACTCAAAATAGAAATCAATATATACCGAGTAATATCATAAAATTAACTATGATACTCAACATGTAGCAACAACAAATACTATATCATTAACAATTACCGTCAAGTTCACACATGAGGACTCAAGCCTCGATACCATACTCATTTGGGAATCATGTTCATTAGATTGAGTATATTAACATCTTTCAAGATTCATTATCTTTATTTCTCTTGTGTCGGTACGTGACACTCCGCTCCCTCGATATTCATTAATCCTCTTGTGTCGGTACGTGACACTCCGATCCCCTAAATCTATGTGTCGGTTCGTGACACCCGATCTCCTAAATCTATGTGTCGGTTCGTGACACCCGATCCCCTAAATCTACGTGTCAGTTTGTGACACCCGATCCCCTAATACTACGTGTCGGTTCGTGACACCCGATCCCCTAATACTACGTGTCGGTTCGTGACACCCGATCCCCTAATACTACGTGTCGGTTCGTGACACACGATCCCCTAATTCTACGTGTCGGTTCGTGACACCCGATCCCCTAATACTACGTGTCAGTTCGTGACACCCGATCCCCTAATTCTACGTGTCGGTTCGTGACACCCGATCCCCTAATCTCCTTCCATCAATTCATCAAGCCTTCTTTCTTACCAAGGCATCATGAATCCCATTATTTTAGTTCATCACGCCTTCTTTTATACCAAGGCCTCATTATTAACAAGGAGATTAAGATTTTACAAGATTTGGGATTCAATAACTTCATCATGCTTATATAATCACAATTATATAATTACATTCATGCCAGCATACAATTAAGCACATAGTAGGGTTTACAATATTATCAATACATATAATTCTCTATTAAGAGTTTACTATGAATATCGTAAGAGAAACCATAACCTACCTCCACCGAAGATTAGTGGTCAAGCAAGCAAATTTTTCTCCAAGCTTTGTTTCTCTTCGTTTCTCTTCTTTCTCGTTCGACTCTCTCTCTCTTTCTCTTGTTCTTTCTATTTTCTTTATTCAAAACCCTCTTCCTTTTACCCTAATTAACATATAATTAAGAATAAAATATGGCAATAATGCCCCACTAATTAACTTAAGGTTACCTCTTTTAACCCCCAAGTAATTAGACTTATTAACATTAACCCACTAACTTTATAATTAAGGCAAGAATAGTCAAAAACGTCCCTTAAAACATATCACGAAATCCGACCCAGACTGGGATTTCGCAGTCTGTGACGGCCCGTCTTGCCTGCGACGGTCCGTCCTGCTGCCCGTCACAGAGTTCAGAGACTCAATTTCTCTGAAGAATCTGTGACGGTCCGTCACACCTGTGACGGTTCGTCCTGCCATTCCGTTACGAAGTTCAGAGAGTCAATTTCAGTACCCAATTTTCAATTTTTCTAAGTGTTTTGAAACGAGACCCTGCGACGGTCCGCCGTGCCCATGACGGTCCGTCGTGGGGTCCGTCGCCTCAGCCTGTTTTTCCAGAAATAAAATCTGCTGCTCAAAACGACTAAACAGGTCGTTACACCCTTTAACGACCGAAACCTAAAATGTTGGGGGAAAGGAAGAAATGGGATTAGTACACCACTTTTACTAAGTATATTTCCATAAGCACAGATATCATGAAAACATGCTAGAAGGAACATTTTATTAAGCATGCACTTTTCATAAACAAAATAATGAACATTCAACAAGACTACCATATCACTTAGGCATATTAATTAAGTCATAGGTATGTACATCACATGACAAACAACATGAAGCATAGTCAATTTAACATACATATCATGCAATTGGATACATTGTCAATTAACTCTATCAAGTCATAATAATAACAAGCATGAATAAGAGTTCATTATAACACAACCAAAGCAAAAAAAATACCCACAACCCTTATCAAGTAAACAAGTGCAATGACCAATCAAAGGCCCATAACATTACTTAATCAAGTAACCCAACAAGATTCATGACTAACTTACTACTTCACGTAGCATAGCATTTAAGAGCACATATAATCATACTTTAACACTGTAGACTAACACATATTCATAAGGGACACGAATCAACATATAGTATCCACAATGTGCAATTTCATCATATACCTATTGTGTTCAATTATAATCATAATCATACATAGTAATAACCCTATAAAGTTTCCTTCAAGCCAAACTAGTGGAAGACATAGGTAGAGTCCCATACCCCTACATAGGCTAAGTCTACCTCTCAAGTCATCCTAGTTAGATTGTACTTCATTTTAGTTTAGGGAACACTCGCCTTAATCGACATCGACCACAAGAGATATGTTTGAATCCGGTGTTGTAAAACCTTATACCAACGGAAGGTGGTCTACCGGCCAAAGTAAAACCAAACATAAACATAGATTTTTTAGGTGGAACCACTAGCTAGTGTTCCTATGGGGGCAACATAGTTCAAGAACAAAGAGATACATATATTCCCTCTACATACTACTTGTTAATTGGGGCCTCCTCTCATGCGAATCCAATGGATGATTATCCCTCATAAGGGAGTAACCATCTCATGTGGGATTGTAGGGTGAAATCATTCTCTATGGAAAGTCAACACCTACCAATGTCAAGTTCACTCGGTGCTAAGCGAAGTCCCTTTTTGACATGTCTTCTTTATCAATAATCATAGCTTAATGTAGGTCATAAGGTCTAACCCTTGTATATTCATCATCATCATTGATCAATAAGAATTTTCATGACTATAATCCTTTTATTTTAATTCATATAAGTGCGGTTAGCACATTTACATATCACTTCATACTAAGGAGCATTGGTAAATCATTTCACCATCCTTATAGCATTTAATCTTAAGCCAACACCTCACAACCATAGTCAAGAAATTTCAATTAAACATCATACCACCCTATCAATACTATATAAAACATACTCCAATACAATATCATGATTTAATCACAATTAACCACAATTAGTAAAGGATAGGTATCACTAGACTTACCAAGTGTCCTTCATAATTAATCATCAACATCTTACAATCAACCCTTACTTCAACCCAATTAGGGTATAAAATAATCTTAATTCAATTACTAACATGATACAAAGGCTAAATGAATCACTACATCGCAATTCAATACTAGTTCATAGCTTAAGACAAGATACTTAGGTCAATTCACAGCATACTTCATACCCTAGATCAACTTCTACAAAACTAGCAAGAAAGAACTATAACCCTATTTTTTTCATGGTTAGTGTAACAACATCATCTAGTAGTAATTCAACCAATAACCAAGTCAATTGAACCAATATAATACAATTCATATCAAGATCATGACCTAGGGCTAAACGTTAAAGGTCATCTTCTACAAACTAAACTAATTCATCAAGATATAACCTAATTTAGTTGAAATACATTTTTATGTATACATAATATCCAAAATAAATCATTTAAAATCAATCTATAACATGAGTTTCTAGTGGATTAAATCCACTTGAAACTCAAATTTGGAAATCAATTTGAAGGCACCTTTTGAGGAAAAATGTCTCAAAAGTGAAAGAGTTCCCATACATTGTTAATTGATGAATATTGATGGTGAAAATTGACTCTTTGAAGACCTTGAAAGCTCCCTATCTTGTTCTTCAATGGTGTTCTTCACTAGAGAGAGAAAGAAGAGAGAAGGAAGAGAGTTGGGGTTTGTGAGTTATGAGAGTTTAGGTTAGTTTGGTGGGATTGGGGTCTTTATATGGGGTGTCAATCAACTGAGTTAGGATTATCTAAACCCCTAACTAACTACCTAACCCCTTAATTACTTAATTGAGACGAACTAAAAATGTGCAGTAAAGTCAAGACCTCACAGACGAGACCTCGACCAACGGCCCGTGTGTGAGTTGATGAGTCCTTCCTCCTTTCGTCCTGCACTTTGTCGATGAGTTCAGATATTGATCTAAATGGAACATTATTCAAAATGGCTAACTGTTGTTCGACGGATGGAATCAACGCCCCGTCGATCCACACACGCCTCATCGACTTTCTTCGTGGGTGCATAACGCCCAGGCAATCTTTGACCCCAATAATGAAAGGGTCCTCCTCAAGGTCCCTTGGTTGGTCCTTGGAGAGTCGTACCCAGAAGTTTTGACCATGAATCCACTTAAACAAATGGTAGAGACCCTTCCACTAATTTTCATCTATTTCAACTTCGAAAAGCTAGTCAAATAGTCTAAGGTACAGTATCATCTCACTGAACTAGTTTGAAGACGTCATGGACGTCCTTAGACGTTTTGTTTGTACACTTGCTAAATGACATATTTTCATGGAAATGGAAATTAAAACAGTTTCTAAACCTTATGACAATCATGTTATGCTCTAGGACACGTCTTGGATTTTTCAAAGTATTATATTATCCCTCCCATAAGAACATTCATCCCCGAATGACACTAAAATTCTTTTTGAAGGAAGGAATAGACTCAAAACTAGCAGCCCAACCAACAATAATACATAACCCTATTAAGCATATCATAAAACTAGAAACCCAACCAACAATAATATATATCAACATCAACCATATCACTTACACAAGAAGCAATTCAAAACTTTAATTACTACACGTAAGACTCAACATTACATTATGAGGAATGACCTTCTCACAAAAAAAAGAGCTCAACATAGAATTTTATGAGTCAATTATATCAAAGTTAAACTTAAAAACATGTTACATATCATTTCATGACTACTCAGCATATCAAAATGCACAACATGTCTTCAACAAGCAAAATTGCAAATTATGGGCATATTTCACTATAATTCATTGTAACTACATCAAAATGCACATTTTTCAACACTTTACAAGAAATCAAGAAATTTCAATTTTTAGTCATTATTTTTATTTCTAATTAGAACTACTAACCTTAGTTACAAATTAGATGAGGGTAAAATGACTTCATGTTGGCCTTGGCCTCCCATGTTACACCCTCAACTAGGTGATTCTTCCATATCACCTTTACGGAAGCCACCTCTTTATTCATTAACTTATTTACTTGCCTATCAAGGATTTGTACCAGATGCTGCTCATATGATAGATTATCGTTCACATCAAGACCCTCATTATGAAGAATAGACTCGGGATCACCGATACACATCTTAAGCATAGAAACATGGAAAACCAGATTAACCTAAGACAAATTACTAGGCAACCTTAACACATCGGAAACATTACCAACCTTTTGCAAGATTTCATAGGGACCCACAGAATGAGGAATCAACTTCCCTTTCTTGCCAAATCTAACCAACCATTTCATAGGGGAAACTTTTAAATACACTTTATCACCATCTTCAAACTCTAAATCTAGTCTCCTATGATTGGCATAAGACTATTGCCTACTATAGGCTGTTTGCAACCAGTTTCATATGATACGAACCTTCTCCAAAGTCTTATAAATCAAATGTTGACCACGAAGCGAAGTCTCACCCATTTCAAATCATCCAATAGGATGCCTACACCTCCTACTATACAATACTTCATAAAGAGCCATGGACATGTATGAATGAAAAATATTATTATGAGCAAGCTCCACCGAAGGCAAATGTTTATCCCAAATCCCCTTGAAAGCAATAATACAAGCACTAAGCATATCTTCAAGGACTTGAATAGTATGCTCCGCTTGACTATCTGTTTGGGGATGTGAAGCGGTGCTTAACTATAACTTAGTATCTAACCCTTCATGAATGACCTCAAAAACCTATATGTGAATTTTTCACCCGGATCCCATATGATGGATAATGGAATACCATGGCGACAAAGAATTTCATCTATGAAGATAATTGCATAATCTTCCGCCGAATAAGTAGAGTTGATGGAAATAAAATGAGCGAACTTGGTCAACCGATCTACAATCACCCATATGGAGTCATATTGCTTTTGAGTCAGAGGCAAACCTACTAGAAAATCCATAATAATGTCTTCGCATTTCAAAGTAGAAATTTGGATTTCTTGATGTAAGTCACCCGACTTTTGATGTTCATCTTTCACTTGTTGGCAATTTGAACACTTAGTGACAAATTCCCCCATGTCCTTTATCAATCCTTCCCACAAAAATACTTTCCTAAGGTCATGGTACATATTCGTTGAACCCGGATGAATGGAGTAAAGGGACACATGAGCCTCCTCAAGAATCTTACTTCTCAAACTATCTATATTGGGAATGCATAACCTTCCTTGGTACCTAAAGACACCATCCCCCATAAGGAGAATGACACATTTAGTTTACCAAGAAAGGATTCCTTTAACTCCATAAATGCTTGATCAAGGTGTTGCTTGGACTTCACCTCAACCACAAAAGATGACTCGGAGTTATGATGGACCATAAAACAACGTTTCATATAATCTTCCAACCTCACAGCAAATCTATCTAACCTATGGACATATTTCAGTAGGTCTTTCTTGGCTTCATCTACATGAGACACACAACCCATGGATAACCGACTCAAAGCATTCGCTACTACATTGGCCTTACCGGGATGATAGAGAACACTCGTGTCATAATCTTTCACCAATTCCAAAAACCTTCTTTTTCAGAGATTAAACTCCTTTTGAGTAAACAAATATTGGAGACTCTTGTGGTTGGTATACACATCAACGTGGACCCCCTACAAGTAATGCCTCTATATCTTCAAGGCAAATACCATGGCCGCTAATTCAAGATCATGAGTTGAATAGTTTCTCTCATGCATGTTAAGTTTTCTAGAAGCATACACTATCATTTTCACATGTTTCATAGCACACACCCTAAACCCACTCGGGTTGCATCACAATACACATGTTGCCTATCTTTCAAGATTTAGAAGATTCTCTCACATGCCTCCGAGCACTCAAATTTCATACTCTTTTGGTTCAAAGTATTAAAGGGAGATGCAATGGACGCAAAACCATCCACAAACCTCCGATAGTAACCCACTATACCCAAAAAACTTCTAATGTCAGTTGGGGTAAAAATTATAGGCCAACTTTTCACTACTTTTATTTTCCCTGGATGAACCTCAACACCCTCAGTAGAGATGATATGACCAAGAAATGCTACCAAACTCATGAAAAACTTATATTTGTTATACTTGGTAAATAATTAGTTCTACTTAAGCACTTGTAACACAAACCTCAAATGTTTCATGTGATCTCCCTCATTTTTCGAATATACCAAGATGTCGTTAATGAAGACAATGACAAATGATCTCAGTATCTTTGAAACACCCTATTCATGAGTTCCATAAGCGCCACCGAGGCTTTGTGAGACCAAAGGACATCACTAAGAACTCATAGTTACCATATTTAGTCTAAAATGCCATCTTTGGTATATCCTCACCTCTGACCCTAAGTTGATGATCCCTCGACCTAAATTCAATCTTAGAAAAGTAGATTGTCGTTGGAGTTGATCAAATAAATCATCAATCCAAGGGAGAGGATACTTGTTCTTAGGGACCCATCTTTCTTATTACCAAACAAATCTTGAGCACCCCATGGAGAAATACTAGGTCTAATGAAGCCTTTGTGTAATAAATCTTTCAATTCGGTCGGATCCATCTGATAAGGAGGAATTGAAATGGGATTTGTATATGGTAACAAGTCAATACCCAAATAAATTTCCCTCTCGAGAGGAATATCGAAAAGGTCATTAAGAAAGACCTCCAGAAATTCCCTCACTACGGGGACTGACTCAATGGGAGGAATTTCATAGTCTAAATCTTGGTAAGAGGATTAAATGCTAAAGAACATAGAGTTAATACTCAAAAGGCTTGATGTTGGACCTCCATGAAAGTGAGAGTTTTCTAAGCATATCATAGATTTCTGTTCATAAGTGGCGTGCTTCAAAATTATGAACACGAACCTACATAGACGTGATTGAGAGAGACATTGACTCAAAGATATTCAACATCATGCTCTGATACAAAGATTGTCGCATCTAGGAATACCCCCTAGACATAACTGGTGTCATCGTCCTCTTTGAGGACTTAGACTAGCCATCTTAGCTCATATCATTACATTCATTGGTCAAATTTAGCAATTTTTTTTAAAATTTCCATTAATTCTACTTCAAGGTTTACATAGACCTCTACATACACAAAGTATATATTATGGGTATACATAGACCTTTTATATATGAAGATTACTTAGTCTTCTACTTTTATTGCACATAGATATATCTAATATATAATAATATAGTCATAATAGTTGTCTTATATCATAACCTTAATAAGAGTGTAAGAACATGGGCATAACCCATACATCAAAGTAATGAGACCTCATATGGGTCATACAATTTTTATTACTCAATTAAAAAGAAAGAACATAAGAGTAGTCTTAATACTAAAATCACTTCACAGCTTGATATTGGCATTGACCTTAGAAAGTGAGTACCTACCCTACTTGGATGATCAAGAGATCCAACTCTTCTTTAAAGTCATATCCAAAATCCCTTCAACAACCGGAACCTAAAATGTTGGGGAAAAGGAGGAAATGGGGATAGTACACTACTTCTACTAAGTATGAGACCATATGCACACATATCATGAAAATATGCTAGAAGGGGCATTTAATTAAGTATGAAATTTTCATGAAAACAATTATGCACATTCAACAAGACTATACCAAATCACATAGGCATATTCATTAAGTCATAAATATGTACATCACAAGACCAACAATATCAAGCATAGACAATTTAACATACCTATCATGTAGTTGGATACATAGTAAAGTAACTCTATCATCAAGTCATAATAGTAACAAACATGAATAAGATTTCATTATAACACAGCCAAAGCAATAAAATTGCCCACAACCCCTATCAAGTCAGCAAGTGCAATGACCAAGCAAAGCCCCATAGCCTTACTCAACCAAGTAACCCAACAAGAATTATGACTAACTTCCTACTTCACATAGCATATCATTTAAGAGTACATATAGCCATACTTTAACAATGTAGACCAACATATATTCAAAAATGTGCAAGTTCATCATATACATATCATATGCCATTATACGCATAATCATAAAAAATAACAAACTTATAAAGTTCCCTTGAAGGAAAACTAGTGTAAAACATAGGTTAAGTTCCATACCCCTACCTATGCTAATTCAACCTCTCCCATTAGTAGGTTTGTACATCATTGCTTCATTTTAGTTTAGGGAACACTCACCTTAACTGACATATACCACAAGATCTAGGTGTGGAATTCACTACTATAAAAGAATATGCCGAAGGAAGGTAAACTACCGGCAAAAATAAATCCAAATATAGACATAGCTTTCTAGGTGGATTCACTAATTAATATTCTTATTGGGGAAACATAGTTCATGAACTAAGAGATAGATATATTCTCTCTAAATACCACTTGTCAATTTGGGCCTCCTATCATGGGTAACCAATGGATGAGTATCACTCATAGGGGAGTCAACACCTCATGTAGGACTATAGGGTTAAATATTTCTTTATGGAAAGTCAATACTTCCCAATGTCAAGTTCACTCGGTGCTAAGATAAGTACCTTTGTGAAATGTCTTTAATGCATTTATTAATCATCATAGCTTAATGTAGGTCATAAGGTCTAAACCTTGTATATTCATCTTCATCATAGCTCAATAAGAATTCGCATGAGTATAATCCTTTAGGCACATTGGTAAATCATTCACGATCCTAATAATATTTACATCTTAAATAAAGACCTCACAACCGTAGTCAATACATTTCAATTCAACATAATACCGCCCAATCAATCCTATATAAGGCATACTCTGATAAAATATCTTGACTTGATCTAAATTAACAACAATTTGAAGTAAAGGATAGGGATCACAAGACATACCAAATCTCCTTCGTAATTCCTAATCAATGTCTTACAATCAACCCTTAATTCAACTCAATTAGGGTATAATATCATTGTAATTCAATGACCAACATGATAACAAGTCTAAAAGAATCACTACATCACAATTCAATACTACTTCAAAGCATAAGACAATATACTTAGTTCAATTCACAACATACTTCATACCCTAGTTCAACTTCTCAAGAAATAGCATGAATGAAAAATAAATAACCCTAATTGTTTCATGATTAATGTAACAACATCATTTAGTATTATTTTAACCACTAACCAAGTCAATTGAACCAATATAATACAATTCACATCAAGATCATAACCTAGGGTTAAGGGTCAAAGGTCATCTTCTACAAAATAAACCAATTCATAAAGACATAAAACATTTGAATTTAAATACATGTTAATATATTCATATTATACAAAATAAATCATAACAAAATCGATCTATTACATGAATTTCGAGATTGGATGAAACCCAATTGAAAAGTCAACTTCGAAAACCAAAATCAATTTGATGGAACCTTTTGAGGAAAGAGGTCTGAAAGGTGAAAGAGATCTCATACCTTGTTAATTTATGAATATTGATGGTTAAACTTGAATATTTGAAGTTCTTAAACCCTTTAATAGCTTGGTATTCAATGGTGTACTTTACTAGAGAGAGAAAGAAGAAAGAAGGAATAGAGTTTGAGTTTGTGAGTTATGAGAATTTAGGTTTGTTTAGTGGGGCTGAGGTCTTTATATGAGGTGTTAATTAACTTAATTAGTATAAACTTAAACACTAAATAAAAACCTAACCCCTTAATTAATCAATTTAAACAAATTAAAATTGTGCAGCAAAGTCAGGCCCTCACATACGAGACCTCGACCAAAGGTCCATCTGTTAGTCGACGAGCAACGAAAAGCGACATAAAAACCTAACCCCTTGAAGTTGCTTTTATATTAAATTTTGTATGATTTGGAGAGAGAGGTTGTAAGGGGTTTTATTTCATCACAACCGCACATATCATATAGGTTTCGAAATATGGTTTTATTCTCACAGATCAAAGTTAATAGTTTTTGTTTGTGAATTTTTGAGGCTCTTGCCATTATTTTGGGTTGAAAATTAATTTTGAAAAGTATTTTTTTTTGAAAAAACACGACTTGAAAATATAGTCTTGATAAGATAAAATGGGTAGCCCAAATGGGTAGCCCTAATGGGCTGAAAAGGTAGCCCTTAAGGGTTAAAAGAATATGCTAGTTCTTTGGAAGTTTTCATCGATCGCTTAACACCAATGAAACTCTAACACCACTGTTGGTTTTTTTTAAGAAAATGGGGCAATACATAATGATTGAAAATGTCTCTAAAGATTGAATGACTTTGAATTGATTTCAATAATTTTATTAAGCATTGAGGGGCTTTAGCTATCAAATGTAAAATATATAATATGCATAATTTAACATTTAAACAACCTAAAATATCTCAACAAAATAAACAAACTAAGTAAAATCCAAAATTCAATTTTATTCAAACTAAATAACTTAATATTTTTTAAATTAGTGCAATAACTAAAAAGAAACTTCAACACACACTATCCGTAAAAGCAAGTTTGAGTAGATAACAATACACATTAACATATGGATTAGTAAAAACATATTTTTTTTTTATAGTTTTTCAAACTTGTTTCTACTCGTGTTGCTAATAAATTAGCCACATCTTTCTCTTATGTAGGAAATTCAGCTCTTAGTTCTTCCACATTAGCTTCCATGTGAGAAATTTCCATTGTTAAATTTATTTCTCGTGCTTCAGTATCCTTAAAATTTGGGATGTAAGCAATTATTCAAACAAGAAGGTCTTTGAGTTGAGTGTGAATCTCCCTTTTTCTAATAATATCATCAACCAACATTACTTTTCTGACATTCTCTTTTTAATACTCATCCTTCAACTTCTTTGACTCCTCAAAATTGGAAATAGATATGGATGTTTCTTCTGAGTTCCTCCAAATCACGTGATTTCTCAACTAAAAGATCAGGTGATTAAACATAAGTAGTAAAATCAACCTCCAAATATGAATAGTTTTATTGTAGAAGCACTTGTTGTAAAGGCATCATTAGTAGCTTCTGTACTTCAGCTTTAGCTTTGTTAAGTACATCTATTGAGTATTGCTTTACATGTGACTTGACATCGTATGATAAAGGTGAGACATCCTAACAAAATATTTAATACATTATGTAATTTGAAATAATAAACAAACATATTATCTATAAGAATGTATTTTCATAAAAATGTGTACTTACTTCATCAGCGACAAACTTCTCATAACAATTAATAGAGGAGATTGATAGTGATCAACAAGAAATTGCATTTTTAAATAATCATTTTCACTTCAAGAATTAATTTAAAGGATGGACAAGTTACCTCTTAGCATTTTCGAAGGTCTTCCATCTTTTTCTAGCTGTGAAATTATGCCTACAAATAAGTAGTAAATTTTGTTTCATAAAAATACCTTAGGTATATGAAACAAAATTTTTCTAGGAGGATAAATTTTTGTTATATGTAACATGGCAAAGACTTGAGAGCCTTTTCCATAGAAAATGCTTTGCAAAGCTAATTTAAAAGGTATTGGTTTTCTTTCTTTTCATGATTCATCTTGAGTGGTATTGGTTGAAAAAATTTATCTTGTTTTGATGTTAAGAATCATAATATAGATTGTGTTGGTTGTTTTGATGAAGTAACTTGTATTTCTATGATAGTTAGATATAAGTTAAGGATAGTAGGGGGTGATTTTTGAATTATTTATGTGTTATCAATGTTGGAAATTGTGGAGGAATTTGAATTGAAATTGATATTTTCAAGGATTTGATATAGTTGCAGCTATAATTGTTTAAAAGAATGTGACTATTTCAATATTTTTCCTATGTTGAATGTCTCCACACCATTCAAAAGATTCATTTCTTCAAGGGATCTTTTCCCACTTTATTTAAGTTTATATCATCGGTTCCCATTTCATGATAATGTATTTGATTTGGTTCATTAGAAAAAATGTATAGATGTTAGTAGTAGAGGACACCTTGAGTAATTAGAGTTTTTGTGTTTGATATTGACAAAGTTTTGAGGGATTGAAGGAGTATTTTGGTTGGGTAACTTCCTTTAATCCAGTGAAGATAAGAAAACCCCATTAACGAGGTTAATGGAACATTTTGGGTATAATAGTAAGAACTTATTTAAATCATTTTTTTAAGAGGTGTGTGAATTCCAAAGAATATATGTGAAAGTGATGGAGGGAGTACTTCTCATCATTTTTTTGTTTCTTTTACCCGCCCTCCTTTTTTACTTAAGAATCTTGATTTTTCTTCACTCAGACACACACCATTTCAGCCTTTAAAATCTTATGGTTGCACACATACAAATGTATCGCTTTGTCAACTCCTCTATTAAACTTTTGTTATGTAAAATCCACAACCTCCACCAATTCACAAACCAAACAATAAAAAAATCCCAAACAAGAGATCATAGAGGTACGGAACATCTTTTCTGTCATCTAAGTTATAACTTTTCACAAAATATTTTTTTGATTTGTTAAGTACATTGCACATGATCATTTTGTGAAGCATTGTGAATAAAGTATATATGATAAATCACTCCATAAATATAACCGTAAGGAAAGGAAGGTATTAATTTCATGTGATTTGGTGCCTGGACATTTGAATGCATTAAGTACAAGGAACAGTTCACACAAGCCAATTCCAAAGTTAGAATTTTTTGCCCACATTAATTGTAGATAACTACACTTACAATATATTACAGGATACCTCAATCATTTGTGCTAGTAAGCCCCCTTTATCATACATGTTTTACGTGTTTTCATGCATAGAGCTAACAATCAATTCAGCAATAATTATAAAAATATCTTAAACTATCAAATCACTCAACCTGTCATAGTTGTTTTGTTTGGATGTTGAATTGAGTCAGTAATCTATCGACTTATTCTTATCATTTAAGTATATACTCCTTTAACTTTTGTACTATTTCTTATTATTTATTCCCTTTCTTTGGTCTATATTTAGGAATTGCAATCTGATGTCTCTGTATTTTGATTCATATAAAAATATTAAGGTAATTTATAGATAAAATGTATTGTTCTCTTAGAGAAGAACTAGTTTTTTGACCAATATGAATTCATGAACAGGAAATTACTAGTGCTGATCATACCTATTGCTGAATTTATGTTTTTCCCTATATTTTCTTCGTTGAGTGACACCCCACCTTACTCCAAGGACAAGTATCACTTGCTTTTCATAGGGTAATGCTAAAACTAGATGTTTCCCAGAGATTCAGTGTTTTATCTCTCCTTCGGTTTAAAACTATCCTTGGAGTAGGTAGGTGTATCTAAGTCATAATACATAACATTCGAGCAAATTTGAGAACAATTGATGTGAAGTTGTAAGTGACATTTTTCTTTGAGTTTTGAAAATCATGTAACATTTCATATATTCCCTTCTTTATCCATTTTGGTCCCTAGTAAAATGAGTTTAAAAAAACCATGGCCCAATGTGGTTCTTGATTCCAATCTATATGATCTCTTTGGATGAATTGTATCTTAAGTGTTCTTAAATAATCAAATAAATTATCAATCTGTGAATTTGAATATGCCCAATACTTTAATCTTCATTCTTTACCTCAGCTTCTGCGAGACTGTAGAAAATGATATATTACCTTAAGGATGGAAAACATTGACAGTAAGTAAGTAACGACAAAAGAGGAATTTACCTCATTATTGAAAAATTTATAGATTTTAAGGCCATGGGAGTAGGATATCAACATTGTAGAGCTGCAGTTTCAATCCTGGTCTCTTGCTCCTTGCTTTTGGTATATATTATATACAGTGATGGTCTGACTTTCTTTTTCTCAATTCTCTATAGCAATTTTTATTGTTTTTTGGAAGTTCACTAGCACATAGAATAATTATTTTATTTTTAACAAGAGATACTCTTTATGAGACAGATCAAAAAGAAAAGCAAGACACCTAAATTGGAAAGCATAAAGGACCATTCCGACGAAAAAAATATAGAAAAGCTTATTGTGCTCAAAAGTTCAATCAACTTTCCATTTTTTTCGTTCTTTTACCTTTCTATTTCTTCACAATTCTATGCTTGTCTCTCGCTTACTAGGTAGAAGGTGTTGTGTATTTTTGTATCTATATAATAAAAGGTGCTACTCCTATACCTTATCTCTTAATCTTACTTTAGCTGAAATAATTTACAATATTAGGATCATAACTTCGTGAACCATAAGTGTAGATTTGATTCATATTAACTGGTTGATTACCTAATATATATAGAGTACTTTATTTTAAATGTAAAACATATGTATATGGTTATTGTCACGCTCCAAGGCTACCCCAGGACGCGTATACAACACCTAAGATCACAAGTGACCCTAAGCTAACCCTGCTGGCATAATCATAATCATACTAGATAAATTGATGCAATAAAATTGTGCGGAAGCTAAATCATATGAATAATCTATAATGGTGGGTAATACCACTTTATTATGTGAATATAAGACAAACTGAGTGTTTGAATACAAGTGAAAAGTCAAACTCTACAACTAAAGCTAAAACTAACTATATCTGAAATAAAGCCTCTACTAACTAGAAATTTTTGGACATGAACAACTAGATCTAGAAAAACTGAAATTAAAACTAAAAGCATGAAATATTATCAAGTCACTAGTTCTCGAAGAATGAGGACTCACCACTAATGTTACTGAAATAAAGATCGAGAACCAATCTATGAGTGATCTGAGGGATGAGGACTTGAGCCTACATTACGAGAAGATGTAACAGAAAGTATGCATCATTACTTGAAACGTACTTAGTATACATGATAAAATAAGGTTGTATAATAACACAATTAAACAAGAAATAAAACCATGATATAGTCTGAACAAAATAAGGATACTGGAAATACTCACCATGACTAAACTAAAAGCAATGACCAAGTTATAGCATGGTGAAACTTAATACTGAAATATAGTAATAACATGGTCAATGTAATAAGATCTAAACTCCGGGAGCTACTAATAACCGACATAAAATCACATCAGCTAAATGTGGAGTCCTATAAATGATGTGAGTTGGGTAATTTCTAATTATGTTTCTACACTAAAACTTACAAAAATGACATTGTTTAGGAGTTAAAACAATGTAGTGTAGGGGTCCAACACATAAGGAAAAGAGCAAAAGAAACATGACATAAAAGTGGAATTGCTCATTGACAAAGCTGACATACATGCCCTGTGTCGACTAAAGGTCTTTCCTGCAAGACTTCTTTTAGATTTTAGAGGGGTGAAATCTAATGTTAAAACCTTTAAGTTGACTAGCGCATCGACAAAGCTTATTTACAACCCATGAGTTTACTGATGATCTGTACTATCCCTCATTGTTGGGATTTCAGCGGTCTGAAATCTTATCTCCAAAATAGAATGTGTACAGGTCCACCGATGGAGGTGAATGAGAGGCGGTGAGTCGACTGACGGTCCATTCTGTTAGTCGATTGAAGATCCGTAGGTGGCTACCATCGGTGCCACCTGCAATTTCTGAAACCTATAATTTTTCCTTTCTTTAATCTTGGGTCTTACAATATCTCCCCCTTGGCAATATTTGTCCTTGAATGAAGACTAAACTAGATGATTATGGATGGAAAGAGTTGTAAAATCTACCACTTAACACTAGAAACTAATTTATGGTTGAACCAAGTTCCAATAAAATGCAAATACACTAAAAATACAATTATAGACTAGAGGAACATGTTGGAAAGACTAAAATTACCCAATAATGACTGAAAAAAAGAAGAGGAATTATTACTTCAAGCTGGAACATAATTAGAAGGATAGAGGTGAGGATACTTGGCCTTAACGGTTGCTTGTGCTTCCCAAGTCTCTCCCTCTACATACTAACTCTTCAATAAAACCTTGACTAAAGCGACTTCTTTCTGACTCAACCATCGAACATGATGATCAAGAATCTCAAATGGTACCTCTTCATAAGTGAGAATGTCCTTCAAAACCACATTTCCTTAAGGTACATTAGATGTTGGATTACCCAAACACTTCTTTAAAATGAAATGTCAAAAACTTGATGCAATGTTTTTTGTTCTATTGACAACTCTATCTCATAAGCCACATTACACACCCTTTTCTTGATTTTGTCAGGGACAACATATCTAGGACTGAACTTCCTTTTCTTGCAAAATCTCATCACCCAATTTCAGAGGTGACACTTTCACGAAAACCAAATCATCAATATAAAATACTAGTTCCCTTCTCCATACATTTGCATAAGATTTCTAGCTACTTTGGGTTGACTTAAGTTTGTCTTTAGTAAGTTGCACTTTTTCTATAGCATTATGAACTAAATCTGGCCATATCAAGGTTGCTTCACCTACTTCAAGTGAATAAAATGGAGATTTTCATCTTTACCCATACAATGCCTCATAAGAAGTCATCTGAATGCTGGAATGGTAACTATTATTGTAGATGAACTATATAAGAGTAAGGTGATCATCCCAAATACCATTGAAATCGATCACACAAGCTCTAAACAAATCTTCTAAGGTTTTAATTTTATGCTCTGCTTCCCATACGTATGCGGATGAAATACAGTTCTAAGATTAACATAAGTACCAAGACCTTTCTAAAATGAATTCGAGAAATGAGAGGTAATCTCAAGAACTATATCTGAGAATATAGAAAAAGTAATCCCACGCAACTTGACAATCTCATTAGTATAAAATTTGTCATTGTCCTCCGCTTAATCAGTAGTCTTCACATACAAAGAGAATGCAAACTTAGTACTCTATTAACAATTACCCAAATGGAGTCATGATGTATGCGAGTACGAGGTAAACATGTGAAGAAGTCCATCTTGATCACTTCCCACATTAAAGTGGGAATGTCGATCTTTTAAGTCATACCTCCTGGTTTATGATGTTCTACCTTCTTGTGCTGGCAATTAGGGCATTTATCTACAAAATCCACTATATCCCTCAACATACCATTCCACCAAAATACTTCCACAGATCACGATACATTTTGGTGGTTCCTAGATGAATATGATATCTAGAGTTATGGGTTTTTGAAAGTATCTTATGTCTCATCTAACCCACAATAGGAAAACGTAATCGATCCTGATAGTAAAACACACCATTAGGAGAAAACATTAACCCTCTGCTGATGGATTGGATTTTTTAATTCAAGCAAATTGGATCACTGAAATTATTCTCTTTAACCTCTAATACAAGTGGACATTATGACCCATTCTAAACCATTATATAACAATTAGATATGCTCATAAAACGAACTTGCAGTCAAGAAAGTTGGTGAACATCCTTTGTTAGTTCTTTCCTTTCTTCTTCAACATGTGCTGCATTACCCATCAATTGACTGCTAAGAACATCTTCTACTTTATTGGACTTACAAGGATTGCAATGAACAAAACCAAATAATCATTGCGAAAAACAAATCATCTTCTCTAGTAAAGATTCAATGTGTACTAGGCAACCACATACTACAGATTCTTATGGTGTGTGAGGGTCCTTCGGACAATAAGTAAATATTTCCTGTAGGACATAAAGAATATTTAGTTAGGAATGTACAACCAACCCATGTGAAAGCACATGGAAAAGACAAGAGATAAACAACCAATAGGGGACAACCCTAACCGAATTTTGTTAGGGTAGTTAGGGGGAAGGCGTGAACATGGGTTCACCCATGTGGGGCCTACCTCTCTAACTAATTCTTAATCCTAACCTACTGCCCTTACTAACTAACCAATATAGGACTTCAAAAAAAATAAATTATCTAGTACACCCGACAACCTAAGACTTATTTGGGTGACACTAACCTAGTAACTAGTTAAAAAGACAACCTTGTACCTAACTTCGGATGGTGCAAAAGGGTTAATTCTGATTCCAATGATTTAGAGGCACTTTAGTAATTAACCTAGGTCCCTTAATTAATTAAATTATCCATTTAATTAATTAATTTAAAGGGTCAAAACGAAATTCTTAGGAAAATTTTCAGATTTGACTAAGTGTTGTGTTTTCCTATTTATAGTCAATCTAAAAGGGGCTTTTTGGTAATTAATTAATTTATTAATTTGATTAACTTTTTAAAACTAAGTTGAATGTGTCAATATAAGTTCCTAAGACTTAAACTCACGTTCAAATAGTAAGAGTTTCCCAATGCAAATCAAAAAACAATGAACGAAAGAAAAAGGCAGAAAGTTTATTGATTTCTCTAGGGCGATTTCACGGTTCCTTCAAGGTTTCATTCAAGAAATTCTTCATCGGTTAAATTATACATAAGGTATGGGTTTATCTCCTGGAATTCATTCTCCAAGAATACTTTCCTTCGGACGAGTCATGAGATCATAAAAACTAGGGTTGTCCCCATCGTTCTCGTCGAACTTCCTTTCCCTAGTATCCTTGTACGATTTCAATATTGAATAAGTTTGAGATCATGTTGTTGGTATGTGGTGTATACTGATCTTGATGTGTAGGTTTCCTTAATTATGAATGTTGAATGAACCTATGAAATTGTAATCGTATGAAATTAAATGTTTACCAAATGAAATAATAATCGATGATATGCTAGTTATGTCAATAAATGTGTAAGTGTTGATGTGTCTCTCAGAATGTTGACTTTCTGTTATTGTGACATTATGAAGATGTTATATTCATCAAATGTAAATATTATTCTACCCAAGATGTTTAAAAATGTTATCCCTAAAGTCATGAGCTAAAATTGGTTAAAAGGACCTCCATGAAATCACATCTTGAGTATATTGCTTATCTTCTGCCAATAAATTGGCTAACAGTACATTGTCCCAAAAAGTGATGCATGGAAATGGCTATAAAGTTATTTAAATGATTGGAGTATTGGATAATGGTTCATACATATTACGGTTAAATATGAACACATGTAAAATTAGCCTATGCCGACAAAAATGGTTATGTAGTTTAATATTCAAGTATTTAGGACAATACCAATCATATGCCAATGTTGTGTAGTTAGAGTAAAGAAATTACATCATAGGCACTTCTAAACTAATTAAATGAACACATATCCAATAGCATGCCATTCATTAGTACAAATCCCAATATATTCTACAAGAATGATATAATGAACTTACGATATTCATTGAATGAAGTGCTCATCGTCCATAATCGATGATATGAAGCTACTACACTAAAGTAAGCAAGTAACGTGAGCAATAACATAAATAATGAGGTATAAGTTAAAGAAATGACCAGAATGTGGTATTAAAGGAAGTGAGACAAGCCTTACTTACACCTAAGTTACTATGTTAAAAATACTCACGAATGAAGGTGTTAGAATGTGTGACACTAGTGTCCTTAACACCAAAGGATGATATCTAAGGACAATTCACATTTCATAAATGTAAAGTAAGGATGAAAAGTCATCATAGAGTTAGTAAATTTCAATCTAGAAGCAAGCTTCCTTAATTTTTGAGTCAACCCAAAAAAATAAAGAAGATAATGAAAATGAGCAAAGCACCGATAGACTAGTTATGAGCATGTGCTTGCACGTTTAACTCTCATGACACAACGCTACAACCGAGGTGGATAAGTAGTCTGCTTATGTCCCTCGTCTTCAAACTATGTCTAGCCAACGTATGAACTATGCTGTAATTTCCACCTAAGAGAGCTAGGTATGTTTCGATCTCACCTTGGCCAGTGACATCACCTTTTTTGGTGTGGGGTAGTCAGTGGATTTCATATTTACCTCACATGATCTATGTCAGTTAATGCTCAAAACATGTTATTGGTTCATTATATCCATGAGCCAATCCTTTTTGGTATGGAGTGAACACCTAAGATGGATTCTCCTTAGCCGGAAATCACCCCTTTTTGGTGTGGGGCAGACACTGAGCTCACATGATCTAGATTCATTTTAATCCGTGAATCACCTCTTTTAGCTGTGGGGAACACAATGGATTTCATGTTAGCTCGCATGATCTTACTTCTAAAGATGTCTCTATGAATGCAAGAAAGAATAATGATGAAACCGTATGTTCAAAGTGAGCTATGAAGTAGAGCATTAGAATGTCAATTGCCAATATCGATACTTATGAAGTTTCAACAAATAAAGGGGCGCCAAATAAGATTGGGTTATAATGACTTCTTATAAGATACCAATAAAGGGAAGTAGAAACATAATGACAACTAAAAACATCATAACTTCCCTAACATGAGAGTATTGAAATAGATGGCATACCAAATAGAAACTAGCATATGAAATATTAATGAATACATAGAGTAAGGAATTGACTCATTGTAAGGTAGTGACATCTTTCCTCGATCCTTGGATTACATACATGATTCATTGTGGGTATAGGACTACAATGAATCATTGCACTGGTAAGTAAAACATAGGAATAAAGGAATTATTGAAATACACAAAAACAAGAAGAAAAAGACTTAAAATAAAATTAAGTATAGGAATATGAGCTCTCGGGTTGGGGGTTATTAAATTTTTGAATTCTCACTCAAGTGGTTCTAAAATTATGTTGATGATTCTAATGTCTTGTAATCACATAGAAAATGAGTTGTATGCTTTGAATGCATTAAAATACGTCATATTCATATCACAATTCAGAAATAAAAAATTAGGAAAGTCTAATGAAGTCACTTTCAAGAAATTGCATGTTGTTTCGGAAGAGCATTCCTTATTAATGCATAGCCTTATGTGTATGTGTGCATAAACCCATACTTAGTACAAGTGGTGTACTAACCATGTGTAATTTATTATTTTTATAGGTGCAGGTTAGAGAGAAGGGTGAAGATTCATTGTAGCGGTTTGTATATATGTGTTCAGACCATTTGGTCGGTCCTCTTGATTTTGACGATGCTACAGTTTTAGTCTAGCCTAATAGTAGACATAGCTAGTGGATGTTGTCCTTAGTATTTCTTTGATACTTTTATTTCGAAGATTCATATTAAGGCTGTGTTTGGCAAACTTATTTATGATATTCATCTTCTATTTCGAATTGATTCTTTATGATAGATGGTTGTTCTTTACTATGAGCTTAGTATATGATGTAACTAGTAAATAATTATATGAAGTCTATATATACTTCATACATTTGAAAAGTTTTTAACCTTAAATTTAGCTAGATGAATGTGATAAATGCAAGAAGAGTCTTATCTGCGACCTCTGAGAGGTCAACAAGGTTGTTGCGATTCAAATTCTGGAATCCAGGTCGTGACAAAATTGATATTAGAGTGTGAGGTTAAATTACCTAGGAACTAAAGCTCAAAACCACCATGTTACGTTGTTTCTAACTTATAGCTGTAAAGCATGCCACAATCGGGACATAGAGACTAAAGTATGTAAGGAATCTTCTATTCTTCTACTCTTTATCGTTCCGTGTAGAGCTATGATAATTTGTGTCATTCTAGCATTGAACATCCTTCTTGTGTGTGCGTGTAGAGAATGAACAGAAGAAGAAACACATGCAAAAGAGTTGGAGAAACAGCTGTTGGGGGAGACCAAGCTCCTCCTCAAGCCCAGTTGCTGGAATGTACGATAAGTGTGGCCGTTTGCATGGAGGTGAGTGCATGGTAGGTTCTAATGCCTGCTATGGGTGTTCATGAAGAGGAGAAGGTTGAGTTTTCTGTATACCAGCCCATGGATGTGTCTCAGGTATGGTACAAGATATAGGTAAGGATGGCCGAGTGGTCTAAGGCGCTAGACTCAAGACGAGACAACATTAGAGATGAAATAGTATATAGAGATTTCCCGATAACTATTCTTGGTAGAGTCAACTATGATGACCTAAAAAATTCACCATGCTTGAAGTTTATAGAATTTTGGGTATGGATTTGTTCCATAAGTGTTATTCTACCGTAGACTGTCAAAACTAGGTAGTATGGTTTCAATTTCAAAATGAGTTAGAGCGGTAATTAAAAGGGTGTGGTTCAAGTCCAATCGGCCAAAATGCTTCACACTTAAAGGCCAATAAGATGATAGCTAAGGGGTTTTTGTACCACTTATCTAGAGTCAATGACTTAGATAAAAAATTTCCTTCCATTGACTTTGTGTCTATAGTGAATGAGTTCTCAGATGTCTTTCCCGAGGATTTACCAGGAATCCCTCATGAATTTGAGATTGACTTTGATGGTTATTTAGATCCCAACACAAAGAAAATTTCTATTTCCCCATATAGGATAGCACCAGCTAAACTCAAAGAGTTGAAGTTGCAGTTAAAAGATCTACTTGATAAGAACTTCATCCAGCCGATCATATCCCCTAAGGATGCTACAGTGTTGTTCGTGAAGAAAAAGGATGGAACCTTTAAGATGTGCATCGATGAATTGGCACCCCAACAAAGTCACTATAAATAATAAGTATCCTCTATCTAGAATCAATGATCTTTTTGACCAACTCCAAGGTTCAAGTTTCATTTCAAAGATAGACCTTCGGTCAAGCTATCATCAGTTTAGAGTAAGGCGACTAGACGTACCTAAGATGGCTTTTCTTACTAGATATGGACGTTATGAATTTCTGTTCATGTCATTCGGTCTCACTAATGCACCCAGCCGCGTTTATGGACCTTATGAATAGAGTCTTCCATGATTACCTTGATTCCTTCGTCATAGTATTCATATATTACATCCTCATATAATCTAAGTCTAGAGAAGAGCATGAAGTACACTTAAGAAAGACATTGCAAGTACTCAGAGAACATCAGTTGTATGCAAAGTTCAGCAAATGTGAATTCAGGTTGAGATTAATGACCTTCCTTGGTCATGTTGTGATCGATCAGGGTGTAAAGGTTGATCCTAAAAAGGTTAAGGCATTGAAGAAATGGCCGAGACCTTTACTCCTTCAGATATTCCAAGTTTATTGGGTGTGGCAAATTATTATCGCAGTGTGGAAGGATTTTCCACTAGTACTGCTCCATTAACAACAGTGATGAAGAAGAAGGTGAAGTTTGAGTGGTCTAAAAAATGTAAGAAGAGCTTCCAAAAGCTCAAGGACCCACTCACTTCATCCCTACTTCTAACGTTGTCGAGGAGTGGTGAAGGGTATGTGGTATATTGTGATACTTCACGAGTAGGTTTGGGATGTGTTCTTATGCAGGGTGTCACGGTAATTGCATATGCTTCCTGGCACTTGAAAGTCTACGAGAAGAATTAGCCTACTCATGATCTTGAGTTAGCTGTTGTGGTCTATGCATTAAAACTTTTTAGGCATTATTTATATGATGTACATGTTGATATATATATTGACCATAAAAGTCTTCAATATGTTTTTACGCAAAAGAGTCAAACCTTAATCAGAGGAGATGGCTAGAACTGCTCAAAGATTGTGATATATGAGTGTTTATTATCACCCAGGTAAGTCCAATGTAGTGGTTGATGTGTTGAGTCGATTGAGCATGGGCAGCATGTCTCATATTGATGATGAGAAGAAGGATCTGGTTAAAGAGGTACACCAATTGGCTAAAGTGGGTGTACGACTGGCGTATGAACCAAGTGGGGGTGTTTCGGTTCACTCAAGTTCCGAATCCTCATTCGTTGTAGATGTTAAATCAAATCAGCATCTCGACCAAGTACTCATGGATTTGAAAGACTTAGTATTGAGTAAGTTGAATGAATCGTTTTACCTAGGAGTGGATGGTGTACTCAGATACCACAATAGGTTATTTGTGCACAATGTGAATGATTTGAGGTCTAATATTTTTGTAGATGTTCATGGTTCAAGACATTCTATTCACCCTGGTGCCACCAAGATGTTCCATGACCTTAAAGATGTCTATTGGTGGGAAGGCATGAATAGAAATATCTCTAAGTTTGTGGATGAGTGTCCCAATTTACAACATGTTTAGGCCAAACACCTTAAGCCTAGGGGTCTTACTTAGACGATTGAAATTCCAACATGGAAGTGAGAGGCTATTAATATGGTTTTTGTGGTTAGTCTGCAAAACACTAGGAAACTACATGTTTCCATTCGGTTTATTATT
The DNA here is from genome assembly GCF_036512215.1 of Solanum lycopersicum. Taxonomy (NCBI): domain Eukaryota; kingdom Viridiplantae; phylum Streptophyta; class Magnoliopsida; order Solanales; family Solanaceae; genus Solanum; species Solanum lycopersicum. The sequence continues at coordinate 35,253,100 of NC_090808.1, forward strand.
GATAGAATGAAAAAGTCCGCTCACTTAATACGTGTGAAGTTTAATTACAAGGCTGAAAATTATGCCAAGATTTATAGTGATGAGATAGTGAGATGGCATGGGATTCCTCTGTCTATTATCTCAAATAGGGGATTCCAATTTTCTTCTCATTTTTGGATATCTTTCCAAAAGATCTTTGGTACATAGGTGAAGCTTAGTACTGCTTTTCATCCGCATACGGATGGACATCCATAGAGTACCATCCATACCTTTAAGACATGTTGAGAGCATGTGTTATTGACATCAAGGGGAGTTGGGATGATCTATTGCCACTGATAGAGTTCTCTTACAATATAGCTACGATTTCAGTATTGGGATGGCACCTTTTGAAGCACTATATGGTAGAATATGTAGGTATCTGAGTGGGTGGTTTGACGTAGCAGAATCTGCCATCCTTCGCCCTGGGATCGTACATGAGTCTGTGGAAAAGGTGAGAAAGACCAGAGATAGATTGGCTACTACTTACAGTTGTCAAAAATCCTATGCAGACAACAGAAAGAAAGATAGGGAATTTGAGGTTGGTGATCAAGTCTATTTGAAGATATCACCCATGAAAGAGGCGATGAGTTTTGGTAAGAAACGTAAGTTGAGTCCGAGGTATTTAGGTCCTAATGAGATCTTGCACCGAGTAGGAAAAGTTTCCTATGAACTTAAAATTACCACAAGACTTTGCTTCTGTTCATCAAGTGTTTCAGGTTTTAATGCATACGAAGTGTTTAGTCGATCCAGCATCCATGCTTCCTGTTAGGGGGTTAGGAGTTGATGAGAACCTTTCTTATGAAGAGGTTCCAATTGAAACAGATGAGGAACAAGGAGGTTGCCACTGTGAATTCTCGCGCGAGTGGTTCTTAAATTATGGTGATAATTCTAATGTCTTGTAATAACATAAAAAATGAGTTCTGTACTTTGAATGTATTAAAATATGTCATATTCATACCACAATTCACAAAAAACGAATTAGGAGTCTAGTCAAGTTACTTTACAGAAATGACCTGCTGTTTAGGAAGATCATTCCTTTATCATGCATAGCCTGTGTTCATACACCTATACTTAGTACAAGTGGTGTACTATCCCTATACAATTTACTATTTTTATAGGTTCAGGTCACAGAGTAGATTGAAGATTCATTACAGTGGTTTAGACATCAGCGTTCTCCAGACCATTTGGTAGGTCCTCTTGATTTTGAGGATGCAACAATTTCAGTCTAGCCTTGTAGTAGACATAGCTAGTGGATGTTGTCCCTAGCGTTTCTTTCATACTTTCATTTTGAAACTTCATATTAACGCACGTTGGGCAAACTTGTTTGTGATATATTCATATTCTATTTCGAATTGATTCTTTATTATAGATGGTTGTTTTTTACTTTGAGCTTAGTATATGGTGTAACTAGTTAATAATTATATGAAATATATGTATACTTCATATGTTTAGAAAGTTTTAAATTTTCGGTAAATTTAACTTGATGAATATGATGACTTCAAGAAGAGTTTTGTCTGCAACCTCTAAGAGGTTAATGACTCCGGTTGAGATTCGAATTCTAGAATCCGGGTCTTTACAGAGATATCCCTATTTTTTCTTTCTATTCCTACTTAATCTTGAAACCAAAGAGTTCTTAAGTATTTTGTTTATGATGGGAGTCTTGCATATGACTATAATTTTCATGTTCTCCACATGTTATACATATCTTGAATGACACTAAGTTATGCATGTTATGAAAGGTCATTATTGCATGAAAAAGGGATTTTAATAAAATTGAATATTGTTCATGTTTTTATGAATCGTGATATGATAAATGTGTATTTAACTTCATGAGATGGTTGAACGATAATCCTTGATAACACTTTTGATGTGAGGGTGTTTTAGACCGATAATGAGGTGTTCATTTTTTTAAATAGTAAATGATGAGTCCCTTTACAAATGTGTGACTCTTATGAATTGGGAAGCGTTAATGTAGGCTCACTCTTGAGAAGTGATGACATGTGTAGACAAGGTCAATTATGTGTTACTATATATTGCAATAATTTTCCTAAATGATGCATGTTTATGGAAGATAGTGTCATGCTAGAAAATTGGAATTGTATGAAATAACTTTCTATTATTGTGATGTGTGTTGTGTGAGATTCCATTTTGACTTCATAATGAAGAGAGTATGAGCATAATTTGGTTTGGATTAAAATAATCCTCCTTAAAATGAATTGACCCTTGTACATTACTTTCATGGGAATTCTATGATGTCTTGTGTGTATGTTGTGCCTAGAAGAAGGTAGTTCCTCCTTGAATAAAAAGTTAACAATGGTAATATCATATATGACCTTGAAGGTGTTACGTTTAAGTTATAAGAATGTAGCTCACCTATATGATTCATGATTTTTGTGCAATTAAGTGAATTTCTTAATTTCTCATAAGGTGCATTATGCCTATGTGTGCATTTGAAATCCATTGTATGGGAAACCCTATGATGAAATATTGTGCATACCTAAAGTTGGAGAAGGTTGTTCCTCCAAATGGCCATGAGTATTAAGAAGCATGTAAGCATGAAAATAATTGTAAGAGTAGTCCATGTTTTATTATGTTTGTCTAATTGCATAATAGTATGAAGTTGGTGTTCCTTTTAAGTTTGCTGCATTGAATACTATGATTTGATGATATTCTGCATGTTGTGGGCTGCAATATGGGTCATTGAGTCCTTGTAAATGTTTTTAATGTTCCAAGTGTCTTTCGAGGACAAATGTTCCCAAGTGGAGGATTTTCAAAATTAACTTAGGTATCTAGAGACTCATATGTGCCTAAAAATGTTAACAACATGTTAATATAGTATTTTAAAGATCGTATAGCTGATTTTAAGTGGTTTGGAGGTCAAACATCCTAGAACGACCAAGACGTTCGAAAGTTTGTCTTTAGACATGCTTGTGTGGCCATGTATGTTTGCTTTGTTTTTATCTATTATTTGGAATATAAAGTCAGTGGGAATGATCCTAACACCTATAGGGACATGTTTAGGATCTAAAAGTCAAGTTACTACACTCCAAGGGCAAACCTAGGGGTCCTTGGGGAGTATTTAACCATTAGCCAACAAGCTGCGCAAGGGAGCAGAATTTGTACATGAAAGCAACATGTTCGCGTCGCGGAATTGTTCCTAAATTCTGTCATCGCGTCGCGGACATGACACATACTCTACTTTCTCAAAATTTAATTCCAAAAATCATGTGGGAAAGGATCCGCGACGGGGACTTGTTTCCTTATAAAGATTCCAAAAATGAAAGTTAAGTTTGACATGCCTAAAATTCTAATTGAGTATGGGGGTATTTTGGGAAATTTGGGTGTCAGTCATGAACTTTTTTTAAACACATTTAACTCCTTTCCAAATTCAAAACCCAAAAACCCAATAATAAAATAAAAAATCCCAAAACTCTTTTAGCTTCCAATTTCTTTCAAACCTCCATTAGAGATCAAGACTCATGTTCAAGCTAGGGGCTGGATTTTTATGGTTTCTTATCAGATTTTTCGTAGGCTTATCATATAATGAGGAAGGATAATTCTTCATCCTTAGATAATCATTTATTTAGGAGTCCTTTCAAAGCTTTTTCAACATGATTCTAAGTCAAATTTCCTAATTTTCAATCTAGCTACAAGTTCATTGTCAAATTGATTTTAAAAGAATTATAAAGGTGAATTTATGATAAAATACTATTTTAATTATGAATTTCAATCAAATTTCATGAAGAACTCATGATCCTCCTAATTTCTCAATTTGGCCTATAATGTTGGTCTAGTGATCATGATTCAATGTTGACTCAATTATTATTCGAGTATGTTGAATTGCCTATTACTATTTTTATCTATGTAAATTGAATATTAATTGTGGAGGAATTATCTATGGTGATTATAGATTGCAAAATTGGTGAGTTGACCTAGATCTCTCTTTCTAGTTTGGAATTGACCTTCAATTGCCTTGTGTGATATGATCCACTTATGGTGGCTATGTTTACATTCTTGTTTATCCTTATATGCAATAATCATGGCCTTTAAGGCATTATATTAAAGATGAATTGATGTGATGATTTCGTGTTTATGAGGTTGATGGGTGTAACTCTTAATTCTAGTATCATGTTCAATGTGAACTTATGTTATGTGAAGTTATATGTAAAGTCCTTCATAGTAGTTGCATGATTTAGGTTTGGATAATATTGTATATATGTGGATGCTCATGTTAGGGTTTTGTGTGGTCTATATGGATAATGATGATGAATACTCTTATAGCATTGCCCCTACCTTTTAAATCCCTATATGAATATGTGATCGAAATATGCTAGGAGTCTTCGATTATAATGATGAACATGCTCTTGTATCCTACGATATATTGTGAGTGTGGGTAGTGTATAGTCCATAATTCTCTGTATGTGTATGACTTATAACTTGAGTAATATTGTACGTGTGGTGTGATCTTTAGAGGGTGGCTTCATCATTATTATATTATAACCATTGTGTAATCATGTTGACCAATGTACACACACACTTCATGCATGATTATGAGTAGGATAGATTTATGATGATTAAGGAAGCGATAGTTCTTATATGCATCATTTCCTATTACTACGTATGTAAAGTACATGATTAATGAATTATGATCATGTGTTGTCTAGAAGTGTTTATGTGAAGGTAGATCTCACATATGTATGCATACACATGATTGTATGAAAGGTAGATTTATGTGAAAGGGCTTTCTCACATCAAGTAGGTTCTATGATGAAAGGACATTCTCATGTAGAAACCTTTGAACTAGATGATGTACGAAGGAGCAAGCTCCTAAAGTCTTCTTTACGAACTGATATCTAAGAAAGGCTTAAATATATTCAAAGGGAGTTTAATCTTAGAACCGAGTGGATATTTAGAATGAGGAGAAGACCCCTCCCCTAATGCAATAGGCTAGGTTATCCAAGTTATACTCATGAGATGGAAGCCTCTCCGCTAATGCAATAGGTGAGGTTTTTAGAAGCGAACTAACTATCCCTTAACTACGTTCCTCTATACGATATATGTAGTTGATCCACGTAGATAGCTATTATGTAGGCTCTACCTTGGTAAGTAGAACAACCTTTTTCGGTGTTGGGTTCTACGACATTGGATTCCATGTAGCTCACATGATCTATGTCGGTTACTCCTAACATCCCTAAAGTTCAGAAATGAATTAAGATAAGTATCACGACCGGGGATCACCACTAGAGGTAACTGGCATCCTCCTCCTCATAGAGGACTAATACTAGACTTTTAGTATTCATAATTATATTTCATAGGTTACTACAAGTGCGAAAAATTAAAACTTTTCGTATATAACTATATAGTAAGGTTTACATAGACCTCTCGCATATTACATGTTGAGTTTACTTAGAATACTCGCATATGAAACACACATAGGCTTCTCATTTATACAACATAAGTTAGATATGAATTAGTCTAATACATTGTCTCATATTGAACCATCTAAATAAGTACAAATATTGGTCATAGACAATATAAAGTAAACATGCCAATATAGGCTTACATCATTATCCAAATGATAAAGGAAAGAACAATGTCTTTAAGTCAATAAAACTTCAAATCTAGAATGTAGAAATAAGTAACATCCCTGAACATGAGGACCTACCAAAACTTGCAAAAGAGAATCCAAGTCTTCCTCAGTTGTTATTCTAGGAGCTCAATAGTATGAACCTACAATGTTGTGGAAAAGCGAGAAATATGGGTTAGTACAAACCATATGTACTAAGTATGGTTCCTATGCATAAAAATAATCAATGCCGCAGAAAATGCAAAATATAGTCAAAACTATTCTTTATGTCAAGTAACTCAATCATACATGTATATAGAACACTATAACTCAACCCAACTTGATATTAACCAAACACATAAGCAAACTAAAGTAATACTTGTGCAATGCCAAGAATAGAACCCCATAACCCTATCCAAAGCTAAGCATCACACTAAGTCACTTACTACATGCATACACAAAATATCATAAATAATCATATAATGTTTGATTCATAAGGTCATATAAAGCTCAACATGCTAACATATAAAAAACTTGATCATACATCCCAATACTAGAATCATTCTTCAGCAGCCCACATATGCAATTAGTAAGATAAGTATGATACCCTCCCTTACCCTATATGGTAACCTTCAAGAAAACCCTACTAATAGTTTACATACTTTACTTATTCATTTACCTTATTACATTAGGGAAAAAAGTGAAATAACCGACATGAGACCATGTGAGATAAATGGAATCCAGTGTTTTCTTCCAACACTGAAAAAAAGAGGGTTAACATTTGCCTAAGGTGTAACCAATTTACATAATTATCTTTGTAGATCCACTATGTTATAGCCCTATGTTGGCACAGAGTTAAGGTTCAACGAGATTGTTACTAGAAACCTGGACTTACTAATGTGGAGGTTTCCATGTCATGAGAAAACATATATCATGGGAATCCGGTCTTGCTAAATATAAAGAAACCCATGTGGGATGTCAGACATGCTAAACGTGAGACCTCCATGTCATTTCATTCTCTTTTGATGCTAATAGTTTATTCCCTTTATAAATAATCAAACTCATCATATAAGATCATGTTAGTCTCTTCTAGACCCCTACATGGTCATCTTATCATATTAACTCATACGTATTAATAAGTCAGAACTACTATTTTACTTTAGAAACAACATACAAGTGGTAAACCTCTCACCCAACACTAAATTATAGTCATTAGAAACTACTTTCAATCATATAATAAATATACCTTAACATACTTGCATACATTATAACCCATTCAATAGTCTAGATTTAAGTATGAGTAATACTTTCTATTAACCTCACAACCAAACATTAGTCATAGAAGTAGTACAATCTAAGTAACTCATACTTCATAATTGAATTCCAGAACAATCAATCTCCATACCTTTTACCCTCTAATTTCCTTCATACTTTAATTACAAATAATTTCATAACCAAAGTTTATACATGTTAAATTAATAAAGTTATACATAGACTTTACTATTTTATACCTTCCTATAATCATCATCTTTCACAATAATTGTAGAACTACAAGACATAACGAATGTGGGGAAGAACAAGGGTTCAAAGGATCAATCATTATGTATTAACAATAATTGACCATAAATACTTAGTTAATCAATGATAAAAGACTACAGTTCATCAAAATTTATTAACAATTTAGTTTTGAAAAGAGAACCCATGCCTAGACTGAAACACTAGTTTTAAGGAAATTGAAAATCATCTTTGGAAGAGCCTCTTGGGGAAAGGAATCCCAAGAGTGAAAGAAACCATACCTGGTGATGATCTTGCTACGAATGTGGGATTAAAACCTTGGTGAATTATTTCTTTAATTGGAACCTTATTTTTTCTTCAATGGAGGTTGAAGTTTAGGGAAGAGAGGGACTAGCGATATGATAGAGAGATGTGAATTTGAGAATTATGGTGTGTTGATTTAGTTTAATGAGGGTTCGGTGTTATATGGTCCCTTAATTAAGTTAATTAGAATTAACTTAAACCCTAGTTAACCAAATAACCAACTAATTAATTAAATGCACCCCCTTAAAAATAACTAGAGAAAAGAAGACCTTACATATGAGACCCCAACATACGGTCCTTACATCAGTCGACGCCCCCTTGCACCTGTCGTCCTGCACATCTGTCATGGCGTCAAAGACTGGTCTTTTGGTCCAATATTGTATTTTTACTAAGTGTGGGACTATTGAGACATCGATGTCCTGCCTCCTTGGAGAAGCCCGTCGATTGGATTCATATGTAGCCACTGCTAACACTGCCTTTTTGGAGTCGAATTGAAGTGTCCCCTCCAAGGACCCATGGGGCAGGACGTTTCGACCCCAATCATACTCTAAAAGTGGTTTGACACATTCCCACCAAATTTCATCAAATTCCGACACCTAAAACCCCGTGAAATAGCCTAAGGCACACTAGCAACAATTTCACTAGTCTCTAGATGTCATGGACGTTTTTAGATGTCTTTACTCTAAAACTTCCTAAATGGTTTAGAAACATTATTTTAGGCCTTTAAACATAATTACAAGGTCTAATTCATTATGTGAGTCTCAATAATTCATCTTAGACTTCCAGAGTGTTACATTATCCCCCATTTAGGAACATATGTCCCCGAATGACACTAAACTATTTTGTAGAGAAAGCATGGACTCAACACTATCAACCTTACCAACAATAACATATAATACCATGAGTTACATATAAAATCAACATAACAACATGAAATTTACACATATCAACTAAATTACACTTTACCACTTATATGAATTAAACATCACATTATGAGGAATTTCCTTCTCAACTTCAACGTTAGCTCAGCATGATCATCACGTCATTTATGCCAAGACTTCTTAAAACTCATTAGCATGTTATATATTTCTTAAAGGCAACAATAACCCAAAACACATTCAAGAGCAATTTAAAACCAAAGAGTATTTTCACAAGAAAACTCATTTTAGTACAAACTTTTTACCTAAAAATATGCATATTTCTGAAAAATAAGATAAACCAAATTTATTCATTATTTTAATTATTGTTTGGAATACCTAACCCTAGTTATGAAATATATGAGGATAATGGGACTTCATGTCGGCCTTAGCCTCCAATGTTGCACCCTCAACTAGGTGGTTTCTCCATAGGTCTATTACGGAGGCCACCTGTTTATTCCTCAACTTCTTGACATGTCTATCAAGGATCTCCACCAGAACCTCTTCGTAGGAAATTCTCTCATCCACACCTAACACTTCAATAGGAAGAATTGATACGGGATCACCAATACACTTCAATCTCATGGAAACATGAAAGACTAAATGAACCAAAGATAGTTCACTAGGTAGTTTCAACTCATATGCAACCTTTCCAACTTTTTGAAAAACCTCATAGGGACATAAATACCGGGGACATCACTTCCCCTCTTTGTCTAATCTCATCACCCCTTTCATAGGTGATATCTTCAAATACACCATATCACCTACTTCAAATTCAAGATTCCTTCTCCTATTGTTGGCATAGGACTTTTGCCGACTATAGGATATTTTCAATCTATCGCTTATCACATAAACCGTATACAAAGCTTCATAGATAATCTAAGGGCCAAGGAATGAAGACTCACCAACCTCAAACAACCGACCAGATACCTACATCACCTATCATATGGTGCTTAAAATGGAGACATTGGAATATCTGAATGATAACTATTATTATATGAGAACTCAATCAACGGCAAGTAATCGTCCCGATTCCCTTAAAAGTCAATCAAACATTATCTTAACATATCTTTAAGGGTTTGAATAGTATGCTATGTTCGACCATCAATTTGGGGTTGAAAAACGGTGCTAAGCTTCACTTGTGTACCCATTCCTTTTGGAAAGATCTCCAAAATCGAGATGTGAATTGAGCACCTCCATCCAATATGATGGAGAAAGGGATCATATGTAGACTCACATTATCATAAATGTATCTTTTGGTATAATCCTCCTTGAATAAGTAGACTTGACGGGGATACAATGAGTGGATTTAATTAATTTATCAATACTTACCCAAATTGAGTCATTTTGCTTTTGGTTCAGAGGCGACCTAAAGTCCATAATAATTTCTTCCCACTTCAAAGTAGGAGCACATATTTATTTGAAATAAGCCACTAGGCTTTGATGCTCGAATTTCACTTGTTGGCAATTCGGACACATGGATACAAACTCTTATATGTCCTTGTTTAGGCCATCCCACAAATATACCTCTCTAAGATCACGATACATTTTGGTGGAACCTGGATGAATCGAATATCGAGAACCATGAGCTTCCTCTAACAACCTATTCCTCAAATGATCAACATCCAATATGCATAATCTATTTTGGTACCTTAGAACACCATCCCCCTAGGAGAAAGACTCATTATACTTACTAAGTGCCTATTTTTCAACTCCATCAATAGCGGATAATGATGTTGTTTAGACTTAACCTCAACTACCAAAGACAATTTAGAGTTATGATTCACTACAAAACCACCATTTGGAGAATCATCCAACTGAACACCCAATCTAGCCAATCTATGAACATCTTTCACTATGTCTTTCTTTCCTTCTTAAACATGAGAAAAACTACAAATTGTCATACAACTCAAAGCATTCACAAGAACATTGGACTTGCTGGGGAGGTAAAGAACACTCATGTCGTAATCTTTCAACAATTCCAACCATTTTTTTGTCGGAGATTTAACTCCATTTGAGTAAACACATACTTAAGACTTTTATGGTTGATATATACAACCACACAAACACCATAAAAGTAACGCCTGTATATTTTTTAACCAAACACTACGGTCGCTAATTTAAGATAATGAGTTGTATAATTATTCTCATGTACCTTCAGTTTCCTAGAGACATATGCTATTACCTTTCCATGTTGCATAAGAGCACACCCTAAACCCACCCGAGATGCATCACAATATACCACAAAACCCTCAATACCCTGCGATAATGTCAACATCAGAGAGGAGGTAAGCCTATCTTTTAAAATTTTGAAGCTCTTCTCATATGCCACTGCCCACTCAAATTTTACACTCTTTTGGGTCAATGTTTTCAAATGAGAAGCAATATACAGCAAAATCATCACCAAACCACCTATAGTACTTGGCTAAACCCAAGAAACTTCTAATGTCGGTGGGAGTCAATAGCCTAGGCTAATTCATAACTACTTTGGTTTTCTTTGGATTGACATCTATACCCTCACATGAGATAACATGACCAAGAAATACCAACAAACTCAACAATAATTCGCACTTACTATGCTTTGCAAATAGTTGGTGTTCATTTAGGGTTTGTAATACCACTCTCAAATGATCCATGTGTTCACCCTCATTCTCCGAAAATACTAAGATATTGTCAATGAAGATAATGATAAAGAAATATAGGTGATTTTGAAATATCGTATTCATGAGGTCCATATAAGTCGCGGGCATTAGTGAGACCAAAGGACATTACAAGGAACTCATAACGAACACACCTTGTTGGAAATGCCAGTTTATGTACATCCTCACCCCTCACCCTAAGTTTGTGATACCCTAATGTGAAGTCAATCTTAAAAAAGTAGCTTGCCCATTGGAGTTGATCAAACAAGTCATCAATCGGAGGGAGAGGATAGTTGTTATTAATAGTGACTTAATTAACTTGTCGATGATTGATGAAAATCGTAAGGGATCCATAATTCTTATTAACAAAGAATAATGGAACTCCCCATGGTGAAATATTAGGTTGAATAAACCCCTTATCAAACAAATCTCCGAGTTGAAGATTTAACTCTTTCAATTCCACCAGATCCATTCGATAAGGAGGGATTGAAATGAGATTCATATCCGATAATAACTGAATACCAAATTCTTTTTCAGCTCGAGAATAATTCCAGGTAAGTCATTGAGAAAGACTTCCATAAAAACTTTCGCTACGGGGACCGACTCAATAGGAGGGATGTCGGACTCAATATTTTTGACACTTATGATATGGTAGAGACATGCTTTAGAAATCATTTTAGAAGATTTTGAACAAGAGATGATACAATCTCTAGGAATTGAATTACCCCCCTTCCGCTCTCAGAGTGGTTCATTAGGAAAATTGAACCTAACTACTCCTGTTCGACAAACAATGGAAGAAAAACAAGCATTTAACCAATCCCATTCCCAAAATGAAATAAAAATCAACCATATCAAGTCCTACAAAATCCACCGAAGTAGCTCTATTGGGAAAAGATATGGGACCACTCTTAAAGTTTCTTTTATCCACAATGGAGTCACCCATCGAGGTTGTACCTGAAATGGCTCATTCAAAATATCGTCCAGATCATCAAACCTTCTAGCTACTAGAGAAGTTACAAATTACAATGTAGCACAAGGATCAAGTAAATCATAAATTCTAATAGAGAATACTTGTAACATAGTAGTGACCACATCATGAGACTCCTCAGCTCACCCCTTGGGCGGAGAGCGGAGAAGCAGTTCTTTTTAGGAGCATCAGGATTGGGAGCACTTGTTTGTGCTTGAGCATTTTATCTCCCTAGAGCCTTAATAATAGGACAATCCCTTTACTCTTAAAACTCTTTCCACAATCATAATGTATTCTCGCACAAGCTAGACACTTGCCTTCAAGTTTTCTTCCACATTTAGCACAACTATCATTTTCAACACCCCTAGACATAATCGTTGTCTTCATCCTCAAAGAGAACTAAGACTTGCCTCTAAGCATTCATAATTACATTTCATAGGTTCATAAAAGTACAAAAATTAAAACATTTCTTATCTAACTACTATATATAGTGAGGTTTATATAAACCTCTCGCATACTACACGTGGAGTTTACTTATACTTCTCAAATGTGAAGCTTACATAGGCTTCACATTTATACAACTTTAGATAAATAGGATTTAGTCTAATACATCATCTCATATTGAACAATCTAAATGAGTACAAATCTTGGACATCGCAAAAACAAAGTAAACATGCTAATATAGGTTTACATAAATATTGAAATGATAATGCAACGAACAATGTCTTTAATACAAGATAATCCAAGTCTTGCTCAGTAGTCCTTCTACGAACTCAATGGGGGGAACCTACAATATTAGGGAAAATGGAGAAATATAAGATAGTACAAACCACATGTACTATGTATGGTTCCTATTCCTACAAATCATTAATGCATGAGAAAAGGCTCAATTTTGTCAAAATTATGCTTTATGTTCAATAAATATCTCATAAATATATATAGAACACTCTAAGTCAAACCAATAAGATATTAACCTAACACATAAGCAACCTAAGCAATACTTGTGCAATGCCAAGAATAGAAACCCAAAACCCTATCCGATGTTAAGAATCATACACTAAGTCACTTACCACATGGATAAACATAATCTCATAAATGATCATAACATGCTTGATTCATAAGGTCATATAAATATAAACATACAAAATTTATAAACGACTTGATCATACAACCTAATACTAGAAATATCCTTTAGGATTCCACATCTGCAATGAGTAAGAGAAGTCTCATACTTTCCCTTACCCTATGCAGTAACCATCAAGACAACACTAATACTAGTTTACATACTTTAATTATTCTTTACCTTAATAAATTAGGGAAAATAGTGCAATAACAGATATGAGACCATGTGAGCTACATGGAATACAGTTTTCTCATCCCACTTCACAAGAGAGGGTTAACAATTTCTTAAGGTGTGACCAATTTACATAGCTATTTAGGTTGATTAACTAATCTATAGTCCTATGTGGGAACATAGTTAAGGGTCAATTAGATTGTTATTAGAAAACTTTGCTACTAACGTTGAGGTTTCCATCTCATCAGAAAACACATGTCATGAGAATCTAGTCTTGCTAAACGTAAAGAAATCCATGGGGGAGGCCGGACTTGCTAAACGTGAGACCTCCATCTCATTTACATGCCCTATTGTTTATAATAATTTATTCCCTTTAGAGATCATCATACAAGATCATATTTGTCTCTTCTAGACCCCTATATGGTCATCTTATCATAGTAACTCATAGATATTCATAAGTTAAAACTACACTTTCACTTTAGAAAAACATACAAGTGAGTAAACCTTTTAGTCAACACTTCATATTTATCATTATTTTAAATCATATAATAATAAAATCATAACATACTTGCATACATCATAAACTATTTAATAATCAAGGGTTAAGGATGAGTAATACTTGCTGCAAACATCACAACCACCCATTAGACATAGAAGCATTACAATCAAAGTAAACCATACGTCATGATCGAATTCAAGAAGAATCAATCTTAGTACCTTATAGACCTCTCATTGAAATAATACTTCAATTACCAAGAATTTCATAAACAATGCATAAACAAGGTAAATTCAAGAAGTAAAACATAGCAATTACTATTCTACACCTTCATGTAATCATCATCTTTCACAATTACTATAGAATTACAGGACATAATGAATATAGGGAAGAACAAGGTTTTAAAGGTGCAATATTGATTAATTATCAATAATTGAACAATAATACTTAGTTAAACAATGATAAAATATAATAATTCATCACAATTGATTAACAATTTTTTTGAAAAGAGAACCCATGTAAAGATTGAAACCCTAGTTTTTGAGAAGTTGAAAATCATCTTCAGGAAGCGCCTCTTGGGGAAAGGAGTCCTAAGAGTTAAAGAAACCGTACCTTGGTTATGATCATTCCAAAAATGTTACATGAAAACCTTGGCAATTTTTTTCTTCAATTAGATCCCTAGTGCTTTTCAATGGAGGTTTATGTTTAGGGAAGAGAGAGACTAGAGAGATATTAGAGATATGTGAGTTTGGGAATAGTGGGTGTTGGTTTAGTTGAATGAGGGTTAGTTTTATACAGTCCCTTAATAAACCTATTTATACCTTCCTTAACCCTTAATTAACCAACTAAAAACCTAACTAAATAAATGAACCCACTTGAAATTCACCAGCAAAATCCATACCTGACCCATGAGACCCCGACCAAGGGTCCACATGTCAATCGACGCCCCCTTGCACCCACTATCCTACACTGATGGTGTCAGAGACTGATCTTTTGGACCAGTATTGTATTTTTGCTAAGATTGGTACTATGGATAAATCTATGACCCATCATCCAAGAGACGCCTTGTATATTGGCTACGTATGTAGCCACTACCAACACTACCTTTTTGGGGTTGATTAAAAAGGTCCTTAGGGTGGTCCTTGGGGAATCTTACCTGGACGTTTCGACCCGAAGAATACTCTAACACAAGTTTGACACCTTTCCACCAAATTTCATCAAATTCAGACTCCTAAAACCCCGTGATATAGGCTAAGGCACACTAGAACCTATTTCACTAGACTCTGGACGTGATGTACACTTCTTGATGTCTTGACTTTAAACATTTTATATGGTTTATAAACATTATTTTAGATCTTAAAACAGTAGTACAAGGTCTAATTTATCATGCGAGGCTCTAGGTTAGGTCTTAGACTTCCGGACTATTACAATAAGATTATACATAATTGTCATGTTTCCTTTAAAGTCTACTTAGTGTATGTAGGACTATGCACCCTACTTATACATTGTACAAATAGAGTGTATGCGAAGTTATGCTGAGGTTAATTATTAATATTGATTATCTATAGGTATTATTATCATGAATGCATGTCAAAGTTGAATTTAATTATGTCAACACATGAATTATGATTATGCACGTGAATTACACTTGTGGATATTATATTGGTTTTGTTGGTACATGTGGGGGTATGGGAGTGCATGTGTACATTGCACAAGCAAGCATGTGAAGGGGCTGCGAGGATGGTTTATGTATGATATTAACTAAATAAGTCATGAATAAGATGTAATAAACAAAAAAGTACTCATGAGACCATTAATGAAGTATGTTGGTCGTATCTCCAAGGTCAAGTTCATGTGTGGTATGTTATGAAATATGATGTTCCTAAGTCTAGGGTGACTTCCTCGCATCTAAGTAGTTGTATGGTGTGCTAGTTCTACCTTGTGCTAGTGAGATTGGGAGGTTGTCTTAGGTGATGGGTCTTATGTGTGAAGTTTCCCTTAATAAATCATCCTTAAAGTGTGTTGAAATGGCCTTAAGTGTTTTTTAGGCATGTATCCATATCTATATAAAATTATTGAACTATATTGGTCTTATTATACTAATGTTCATGAAGTTTTACTATAAAGATATGATGCATGATTTCCAACAAAATGCCCTCTTTAAGTCATGTTTTTGCCTAGTTGTCATACTGAATTAATTCTTATACTAATACCATTCTACTTCATCTTTTTACACAAAGTGTAGGTGGTGACAGTTACAGGATGTCTCCTAACTGAAGGGCTTGCATAGATCTCCCAAGTTCAAAGAAAGAGATTCTTTTGATTGAAGGATTGCCTATGTCAAGATGATATTTATGTTATATATAATAATTTTAATAATTATTTTATGTTGTTAAGGGTCGTGTCCCTATTCTACACCATTGATATTGAGTCTAGAATGGCAAAAGAGACTTAGAGTGTATATATATATATATGTATATATGTGTATATATATATATGTGTATATATGTGTATATATATATATGTATATATGTGTATATATATATATGTGTGTGTGTGTATATATATATAAATATATTGATGATTCCATCATATTATGTGCTATGAAAAGTTTTAAATTTTCTGCTAAATTTCTATGACTATGCAATGAATAATTGCTAAGAGGCCTTCCCAAGACCTCCGGGAGATCGACGACGCCGATAACATATAGGGAGTATTTCCCGGTCATTAAAGTGGAAGAGTTTGTTGTCCTTCTACCCCAAAACTACTCCTACTTCAATACCACTCACATCACACATTACTTCTAATGAATCATTCCAATTCGGGCTAATGATAATCAGTATGGATATCAATATTTCCCTCAAACACTCAAAGATTGTTACACAATCTTCGTTAAAATGGAACTTCAATTCTTACTCTAATAGTTTGCATAGTGGAAGTGTGATCTGTGAGAAATCTTTGATGGATCTTTTTTAGAATAAGACACGAAATATAAAATTGCGGTCACCCTTAACTTAGATAGGTTGGGGTAACTTTTCAATAACTTCAATCTTTGACTTATCTACATCCAATCGTCTTTGTCAAAACATTGAGACCAAGAACATTGCCTTGATTTACCATGACATATCATTTCTGCCAATTAGGGAAAAGGTTAGTGTTCACACATCTTTGGAGCACTTGCTCTAAATGTAGCAGACTATCTTTGAGTGTATCTCCCTCAAATGAAAAGAAAATACATAAAAACCTCCACGGAATCTTCAACCATGTCTGCGAAGATAGACAAAATGCACCTTTGAAAAGTTTCTATTGCATTAAAGAGCCCAAATGACATCCTTTTGAATGCAAATGTCCCGTAAGGGAAAGTGAAAGTGGTTCTTTTATCTTCTTGAGTGATTGTGTAAGACCCCAAAAATAAGTTAAGATATCTAGAGCGTCTAATGTTCCTTATAAGCTTATAAAGTGTTTATTAAGTGTTTTAAAGCATGTATTATTGATTTTAAGTCATTTGAAGGTCATACGTTCAAGAAAGTCCAAGGCGTTTAAAAGTTAGCCCTTGAGATGTGCATGTGCGACTTGAGTGTGCCTAGTATGTTTGGATGTGTTGCGAGTGTTTTTTGATTCAAACTCTTATGGAAGGTCCTTTAAATGTGTATATTTACATTGGAAATGAACTGGTACGACTCCAAAAGGCCCTCAAGAAGGACCCAAGGTCTGCGTAGACACTGTTTACCTAAGAATTGCAAACGCCAGCCAGTAGGTGAACCTACGCCCACTTGATGGGTTGTGTCCATTCAAGACATATCCTAGTGAAGGATCAACATAATTTACAAACCTTAGACCCAAACAATAGCCAACAGTACGGTCCGTTGTTTGACCTACAGGGCATTGATGACTGTTCGTCGTTTGAATCTACAATCTGCAGCCTGCACAATGTTTCATTAAGGGGTGCATGGGAAATTCCCTCCACGTCTAAACCTAACCCTAGTATGTTATTTTACTTATTTTTGTATACTATGTTAGTTAAAACGATCTAAACCCCAAACCGAATACATATTTCAAAATTTGACTTCCCTATAAATAATAACCTCTCGAGAAACCTCCATTAGAGGTGAAGCTCAAGAACAACTTGTAGATTGGATTGTGATGGTTTCTTCATTTAATGAGGTAGGGTGATACTTCATCCTTATTCCACCTTTATTCTAAGAAGTTCCTTAAAATGTTAAAATGAAAATTTATGATCAAACCTCCAATATTCCGATCTAGCCATGAATTCTTTCTCAAACGTTTTCTAAAGATTTCTCACGATGAATTAATGATATTGTACCGATTGTAAAGTGAATTTCAATCAAATTGCAAGATTAACCCATGTTCCATATTAATTATCAATTTAGCCTATTTGTGCGCATTTTGATGTTGAGTCTTGTTAAGTAAATTTTGATTCTAGCATGCTTAATTTCTTATATATATGCCTCTTATTATGTATATTGATGGTTAATTGTTGATGAGAGATCCATGTGGATCAAGGTATGAATGAAATTGACTTGTGTTCTTTTATCTTCTAATGGTTGTTAATGTAGAGCAGTTGTATGATCTCAATTCTGGATTATTTTAAAGTGAGAATTTTTTAGGTTATGATATATTTAGCTACTTCCATATACTTGTATTGTTAGTTAATTGTGAGTATTGATCATTGTGGTTAATCATGGGAGATTGGTAAGTGATTTATTCCTCTTTACTCTCTATCGAATTTGTGATGTTGTTTACATGTTAGTGTCAAGATATTGTTTTGGTTTATGAATTATTTCGTCCATGTTAATGTAGATTTAGCTACTTCCCTTTAATTTAATTGTTGATAAAATATATATATTGGTCAATGATGATCAAAGGTTAATGGATTGGCAAAAATTTCTCTACTCCTCTACTTTTCTATGTCATTGCTAGTTGAATTAACCTTGTATGGCATTGTGTGGTATAGACAACTTATGGTGGTGGTATGTACTTCTTCTCAATCTATATATGTTTTGATTATGTCCTTGAAAGCAACATGATGTTGGTTGAGTGTGTGGTTATGATGATCACATTATGTGAAGCTTATGCTAGTTTCTTCTGTAGTCATAATCTAGGTAGTGTTTGTAAGGTTACAAGCATGTCAATGACTATTTTAGGGTTTGATTAGGTGCTTCCATTTATGAGTCATAATTCTTAATTAAACTGACCTATTTACCCCTATATGAATGTGTGATTAACTAAAGTTAGGAGTCTTGAATGCAAATGTTGTAGTTATCTTGTCTCCCATGCTATTATGTGTTGTGTGGTCTATGCTTGAATGTGAATTGTTGTCCTAAGAGGGTGGATGCCTTGATGTGTTGTCGATATTGATTAGGTGATCATGTATACAAATGTACACACTCACACTTCATGCATGCTTATAAGTGGTATAGGTTCATGGTGTCTAATGAAAGGTTATTCTCATATGAAATAATGTCTACTACTATGCATGTTAAGTATTTGTCCATGAAGTATGTATTGTAATTCATAAACTAGGATGACATGATAGGTATACTAGTATGGATGAGGGTATGGGACCTTGTCCATGCATTGCACGTGTGTGCCTTGATAGGATAGTTCTTAGGTGGTTATCTATGTTTATGATATGATTGTATTCTTAAGTGATGAACATGTCTTATATGCATGAATGAAATAAAGTACAAATATGTGTGGTCTAAAGGTGTTATGTGAAATGCTTTCTCACATGTATGTAAGCACACACATATGTTTAATGATCTAGTCAATAGAGGGGCTCTTGAAAGGTCTTAACAAGTGTACCCTAAACTAGATGGTGCTTCACAAATGCTATGTTCGTGTGAAAGGACTTCTCACATTAATTAGGTTGACAAAATCTTATCTAAGACCTATGAGCTAAGCATATGAGAAGTTAACTAAACTAATCTTACATTTTATATAGTAATGATAATAATGGATTTTCAATAAAGGGAACTTATCTTAGCCCCGAGTGAACTTACATGAGTGGTGGCCCTTCCAAATGTTGGAAGGCTTGTTCACCATTGTCCTCACGAGATGGATAACTACAATGCTTCAACAGGCATAAAGAGGATTTTCATATATACCTCCAAGTTCCTATAACTATGTTTTCCCTACAGGATCAAGTAAGGTATATCACCTAATATGCTAGAATGTGTTAATGGTCTACTTCGACAAGGTAGAGCACCTTCCCTTAGTGTAAGACTCTACAATAACAAATTCCATGTAGCACCCATGGTCATAGTGTCGGTCCAGGCTATAGTTTTCCTAAATTAAAAGTGGACAATGGAAGTAAACAATGGACCCTAACTAGGATGACTTACGGAATATTCTTAGTGTAGGTGAGTATATGGGACTTTACCTATGCTTTGGAAAATTAGCTCTTGAAGGGAGTTCTAGGAAGGTGTTCTAATGTATATGATCAGGTTTATGTTTCTTAAACACGACATTGTAGTGTCCTCTACTTGTTGTGATAATATGTATGGTGTGAGTCCTAATATGTGTATGTAGAGGTCTCTTTTTATGTGCATAATGTTAATATTGGTGGCCATATGAAGAATGTATTACTTGGTGTGAATGAAGTTTTGATACTTTCCACATTAATGTATGAAGTGAAATCTCTGCTTATGGTGTCATGGTAGGTTTACTAACAATGTGTGAGGTTATAAGGCTTCACATGTACATTGAAGTAGTAGAGTTAGATTAGGATTGGGAGTAAGGTCCTACAATGGTGTATACAAGTTGAAGTTAGCATATGTGCAAATAGTCTATAGTTTACTATAATTGGGAATCTTGACTTAAATGTGTTTTCTGAGGTGCTATACTTCTATGAATGTATGTGTTGAGTTAGGAAGGTTATATGCATTAGTACTTTGTGTCCTTAAGGTGATGCATTGCACCAAGTATTACTAGTTGGTTACTTGGGAAGTTAAGAAAATAAAGAAAAATAGAACTGTAAGATTTTATATGATGTGGCGCCTATTGAATATGCCTATATGATGGATGTGAATTGTATGATGCTTATTTTATCATGGTTCTATAAATTTTCAAAAATATTGGCATGATTTATGATTTCAAGAAAAATGTCCCTTTTAAATGCATGTTTTGCATGGTTGTCATGCTTAGTGCATTCTTATACTAACAAAAAAATTCTTTAACTTATTGCACAAAGTGTAGGTTATGGATGCTTAAGGGATGTCTCTATGGTGAAGATCTTTATATGTGTTTCACAAGATCAAGGAAAGGAATTCATAATATTCAAGGATGTCCTATGTCAAGTTATGTTTAGAGTCATGTAATAGTTTGGTTATGTTTGATGTTTTGAGGGTTGTCCCTAATGTACTCTTATGATGTTGAGTCTAAGTTGGCAAAGAGACTTATATTCTTTAACTATATATTACGATATTTTTTTTATATATTTTGAAGTGATGTTCCAGCATATGATGTGCTAAGAAAGTTATAAATTTCCGCTAAATTTACCTACAAAAATGCGATGAATGATAACTATGGGCTTGTATCCGACACCCAAAAGGCTAAGTATGCCATGTTACTTCTAGTGGGCGCTCCCCGGTAGTGACATATGTTGTATCAGAGCATAAGGTTTATGAAAATTGTTTTAGGGTCCAAATTATCATATTGCAACGTCTAGTAGAGCCTCGATCATCCTTGGTGAGTGGTAACACATCTATGAGCGAGAGGCTATTGGACGATAGATTTTCCCTTATTAACCATTCTCATGTTGTGCCATAGAACTTTATTCTATAAGAACTCTCTCTTATGTTTTTTTGTCAGGTGATATTTCAGATGTGATTGCTTAGTTGAGATTATATCTTAATGCTTGATGGAGAAAAGGTGAGTTTTGATGCTTATCTTGGTTTTTTGGTCTAATGAGCATGTGTGAAGGTGAATTTTTATATATGTGTGTATGCGATGCCATTTATGGCTACATATGAGAATATTGTGAAATGACATGTTATGTGTAGATTAATTTTATGCATGGTTATAACTTTTCAAAGAAGTTGTTATAGTTGAATTGAGCATTCTTTTTGGATTGTTCTATTGTTATGTGATTTTGCATGATGATAGTCTAATGTTATGGTTTTAGGTTAAAATGCTTTGAAGAAGTGTTATAGATAGCTAAAGAATGCATGTTTTCCTTATATGTTAAGTGTTCAATGTTGCCCTTTGTATATGTGTAATGGCTCATGTGTTGCCTTCTATGTGTAAACCTTCATGGTTTCCTCGATTGGGTTTAAGTATTTTGTGTAGGATTAATCATAGAAGCGAAGGTAGTATGCCTAAGTCGTAAGATTTATGTGCCCTTGATGCCCCTATGCTGAGTTACTGTAATCCCTTTTAGATTGGAAATAACTTTTAAGTGATGATGAGGGAGGTTGATAAGCTAATATTCTTTTGAGGTTGGTTTAAGTTTATCTAAAATGGGCTTAACTAAGTGGGGGATGATGATTTGAGTGTTAATGTTGTAGATATTTGTATCTTGTCCTTCTATGCTTACTTGAGCTTGAAACTAAAGAGCTCGTAGCAGCTTGTTCATGATATAAGACTTAAATAAAAGTATGAGTTGCATGTTCTCCATATGTTTTGTAAATCTTATTTGAGACCATGTTAACCATTTTTTGAAGATTACAACGTGCATGAAAATGGATTATGATCAAATTCATGTTTCCTCATGTTAATTGTGCATCTTGATATGGTAGCTGTGCATTTAACTCTATGAGAAAAATAAGAAGTATGATTGAATCCATTGTTAAGGTGTGGCGCTTTAAGCCATCATGGTTAAAATGAGTCTCCTTAAAAATGAAAATGAAGAGTATTTGGAAAATTATGTGACTTTTATGGTTTGAAAATCATGATTATAGGCTCGCTCTTGAAAGATGAAGGCATGTCTCACTAGTGTCCTTGTTTGAGCCTATAAATTGAGAAATTTTCCCAAGATAATGCTTGCTTATGAAGACTTCTTCCATTCTACGAATGTAAGTGATATGAATTCCTATTGTTGTAATGTGTATGGTGTGAAATACAATTTTGACTTCACTAGGAAGGAAATATGGGCATGCTTTTGTTTAAAAGGTTGAGAATTCCTCATCGAAAATGAATTTACCGTTGTGCATTGCTTGTATGAGAACTCATTTGACATAAAAGTGTGTTGAGGAGGAAATTCCTCCTTAAACATAACTAAGCATGGTATGGTTGAGTATGAACCTCATAGAATTATGCCTAACTAAAAAGAATCCATTGTTGATCTACTTGACTAAAGTCTATGCGCATTGAAGTATGAGTGCTTATCAGTTTTTTTAGTGTTGTTGACTCTTCCTAAGTGCGACTTTAATGTTGTTGAATAATTATATATCAAATAATTGAAATGTAACTACCATGTTATGATTAAGAGAAAGAATGTTTCTCCTATGAACATGATAAGAGCCTATGTATTTGATGCATTTAAAAAGTGAGTGAATAAAGGTTTTGCTTGCTTTTGTTTCATTGAGTGCTAAATTATTTGAAGTTGTTTTCCTATTAAGTTTTGTATATTGACTTCTATGTGATGATTTTATGAATATTGTGATGTTCTCTATGATTCATTCAAGTCCTTGTTGTGATTAAAGTGTTCCAAATGTCATTCGAGGATGAATGTTACCATGCGGTGGATATTGTAAGACCCCAAAAGTGAACCTCACATATGATTATAAGCTCTTTAACATGTTGATTAATTATTTTAAATAATTTATGATTGATTTGATGTCATGTGGAGGTAAAACATTCAAGAACGTCCAAGACGTTCGAAAGATAGCCCTTGATAAGTGCATGCGTCACTTGAGTGTGCCTAGTATGTTTGGATGTGTTTCGAGTGTTGTTTGATGCTAAAAATGGTATGGAAGTTCATTTACATATAATTGTGTGTATTTACATTTTAAACGTGTGGGTAAGACTCCCAAGATCCCCGCAAAAGGCCCTCAAGGAGGACCCAAAGTTTGCCTAGACATTGCCTTGGTAGTGTCTACCTACGACTTGCAAACGACGTCCATTAGGTGCACGTAAACAACGTCTATGGGGAGGATCTATTCAATACTTAGCCTGGTTAAGCCTCAAGACACTTTACAAGACTCAGACCCAAACATTGGTCAACATTACGGTCCATCTTTAGACCTACTGGGCGTCGATGGTTGTCCATCGTTTGAAACTTTAATCTCTAACTTGCGCATTGTTTTATTAAGGTGTGAATAGGAAATTCACCCCAATTCTTAAGCTTAAACTATGTTGTTATTTTACCTGTTTTTGGGTATATTAAATTAGATAAAAATATTAAAACCCAATCTATATTTAAAAACTAGACTTCCCTTTAAGAAAAAGCCTTCCCAGAAACCTCCAATGGAGATGAAGCTCAACAACAACTTGGAAATTGTATTTTGATGGTTTCTTCATCATGTTTTTATGGTTTCTTGATCTAATGAGGTATGTTGATCCTCCATCCTTATTCAACCTTTCTTCTAAGAAGTTCCTTCCAATATTTTCAATGAAAATTCATGATCAAACCTCCAACCTTCCAATCTATCCATGGATTCTTTCTAAAAACGTTTTCAAACGCTTTCTCATGATGAATTCATGATAATTTAATGATTGTGAAGTGATTTCAATCCAGTTGCATGATGAACCCATGTTCCATCTAAAATATTCATTTAGCCTACTTGTGGGTATTGAGGTCTTTATTCTATGTTTAGTGAATTATGATTCTATCATATTGAATTTTTTATATCTACTGCATATTATGTATATTGATGGTGAATTGTTGATGAGTAATCCTTGTGGATCAAGGTCTAATGATTTTAATGAGATTGATTTATGTTCTTCTATCTTTTATTGATCATTAATGTAGAGCAGTTGTATTACGTTGATTCTAGGGTATTTGAAGCATGCTTCTGTTTATTTTATGATCGATTTTACTCTAGATCTATATATTTATTATTGTTGACTTGTGAGTATTAATCATTGATAATCAAGCATGGGATATTGATATGTAATCTATGCCTCTTTACTCTCTATTGAATAAGTGATGTATTATACATTTTTGTATCATGATCTTGTTGTGATTTATGCATGATTTCGTCCAAGTTAATGTACATTTACCTACTTCCCTACACTTGAATTGTTATTGAAAAATGAATATTTTTCAATGATTATGAAAGGTTAATGGATTGGTAAGAATTGATCTATTCCTATATATTTCTATGTAATTGCTAGTGAATGTGCCTTGTATGTCATTATGTGGTATGGTCCTTTTATGGTGGAGGTGTTTACTTCTTGTCAGTCTATATGTGTTGACTATGGAATTGAAGTCAACTTGATTTCAGATGAGTGTGTGGCTATGATGATAACAATATGTGAAGCTTATGTGTAGTTTCTGCTCTAGTTATGATCTAGGTTGTTTTGCTAAGGTTACAACCATGTGAATGTCTTTGTTAGGGTTGGCTTAGGTGCTTCCATTGATGATTCATAATGGTGAATAAAATCTTACCTATGTAACCCTATATGAATGTGTGATTAGGTATGATTAGGAGTCTTGAATGTATGTGTTCTAGTTATCTTGTAATGTGTTCTTGATAACCATAGGATGACTTGATAGGTGTACGAGTATGGATAGGAGTATGGGACCTTTTAATTGCATTTCACATGTGTGACTTGATAGGATAATTCCTAGGAGGTGATCGATGTTTATGAATATGAATGTATGGTTAATTAATGAACATTTCTTATATGTATGAATGAAGTAAATTATGAATATGTGTGGTCTAATGGTGTTATGTAAAAGGTTTGCTACCATGTATTTACACACACATGTACGATGATGTAGTCAATTGAGGGTCTCTTGAAAGGTGTTCTCAAGTGTACCCTAAACTAGATTGTGCTTTCCATATACTATGTCCATTTGAATGGACTTCCCCACATAAATTAAGTTGATGAACTCTTATCTATGACATATGAGCTAAGCATATGAGGGTTACTCTCCTAAGACTACTTTTATAAAGTAATGATAATGATGGCTTTTCCATAAAATGGAACTTATCTTAGCCTTGAGTGGACTTAGATGAGGGGTGATTCCCTATGTGGGAAGTTTATTTCACCATTTTCCTCATGAGGTGGATACTGAAAATGCCTTAATAGTCATGAATAGGGTTTCCATATATACCTCGAAGTTCCATAATATATGCTTGCCCCATAGGATCTAGCAAGGTATCTCACCTAATATGCTAGCATGTGTTAATGTTCTACTTGGGAAAGGTAGAACAATAACCTTTGTGTAAGGCTCTAAAACAAACAAATTCCATGTAGCACCCATGATCTTAGTATAAGTTAAGGCTATATATTCCCTAAATAAAAGTAGACAATAGAATTAAAGAATGGACCTAACTTACATAAAGTAAGGTAATATTATTAGTGTAGGTAAGTGTATGGGAATTTACCTATGCATGGCACAAGTAGCTATTGCAAGGATTTCTATGAAGGTGGTCGAATGTATACAATCATTTTTATGTTTCTTATGCATGACATTTTGGTATCCTCTACTTTTTATGATGATATTCAATGTATGAGTCCTAAATATGTCTATATCATGAGATCTCTTCTTATGTGCATAATATTAGTATTGGTGGCTATATACTTGGTGTGAATGAAGTGATGATACTTGCCTTCTTGACGTATTAAGTGAATTATGTGCTTATGGTCTCATGATATGTTTACTAAGTATGTGTGAGGTTATGGGGCTTCACATGTACATTCCACTAGTAGACTTAGATTAGGATTGTGAGTAAGGTCCTATAATGGTCTATGTAAGGGGAAGTTATCATATGCGCAAATAGACTATGATTTACTGTAATTGGGTGTCTTGACTTAAATGTGTCTTATGATGTGCTATACTTCTATGAATGTATCTGTTGAGTTACAAAGGTTATATGCATGAGTAATTTGTGTCCTTAAGGTGATTCATTGCACCATGTATCACTACAGGGCTACTTGGGAAGTGAAGGAAATATAGAAACTCAGCGTAAAAGAGAAGTGCTTACTCTAATTTGACTAAGCTTACTGTAAAGGTAATGTCTAATATTCCTTAAATAAAAAGTATGATTTTATGTGATGATATGCCTATTGAATATGCCTATATGAAGTATGTGAAATATGTGATGCATATTGCATTAAAGTTTTATAATGTTTTCACAAAAAAGGCATTATGCATGGTTCCAAGAAAAATGTCCCTTTTAAATGCATGTTTTTCATGGTTTTACTTAGTTCATTCTTGTACTAAAATCTTCTTCTTTAGATTTTTACACAAAATGATGGTTATTTATGCTTAAGGGATGTCTCTATAGTGAAGAGTTTGGTATGTGTTTCCCAAGATCGAGGAAAGGAATAAATAATATTCAAGGATGTCCTATGTCAAGTTATGTTTAAAGTACTGTAACAGTTTAGTTATGTTTTATGTTCAAATGGTTGTGTCCCTATTGTACTCTTATGATATTAAGTCTAAGTTGTCAAAGTGACTTAGTCTTTAACTATTTATTACGATATTATACATACATACATATATATCTATTATATATATATATATATATATATATATATATATATATATATACACTCACACACACACATATAGTGATGTTCTAGAATATGACTTTCTAAGAAAGTTTTAAATTATCCCATAAATTTACCTATGAAATGAGATGAATGATGATTATGGTCTTGTATAAGACCTCAAATAGGTCAAGTACGCCATGTTACATCTAGGGGTTCTCCCGGGATGTAACATATAGAAATCTAATTTTACCTAGAGTAACCATCCTAAACACAATACAACCCTTTTTCTAAAAACCTATCAAGATATTGATCTATTAACGGCATTTGAAAAAAATCTCATTTTGTCAAATAATTTAGTTTTTGATAATCCATGCAAACTCTCCATCCTTTATAGGACAAGTTGGGACAAGCTTTCCCTTTCCGTTAAGCCCAACTGTTAGCCCACCCTTTTTTGGGACATAATGTACTGGCTCACCAACTTACTATCTACGATATGATAAGTAAGTCCAGCATCAAGCCGCTTCATGATTTTCTTTTTGATCAACTCTTAATTAGGTGCTTTATTATTTGTTGATGCTCCACACTACGGTAGCATTCATTGTCAATCCGAATTTTTTTAGTGCATACACTTGGAGGAATACCTACGATGTGAACTATAGTCCAACCTATAGCTTTGATGTATTTCTGCATTACTCTTATGAGCATTTTAACATAATATTCAAGCGGACCAGCTATAACAATTACTCACAATGTGTTTTTGGCCCCCAAAAAGGCATACTTAAGATGTGATGGCAATACTTGGAGCTCCAAAACTGGGAGCTATTCTTTTTATGGCTTAGCAGATGGACTCTCTCTAATCTTCAAATCGATAGCCAGTTTTATTGGACATGTCCCCAAAAACCAGTTAGAGCAACAATTATTTCGTCGTAATCATAGATTTCCAATCCATCATACTTAGCAAAAGATGATAGGAGATGTTCACTTTTTCACATTAGATGACTCACACTTGCTATTGCTTAATCTATACTGTCATTAGCTGATACCACGTAGTTTCATGGATATCACTTGGTTGCTTCGAAGATTTGCAAAGGTTAAATGACACCTCATTATCATTCACTCGAAACTTTAACTTGCCACTTTTGATATCCACAAATGCTCTCGTATTTGCTTAGAGTGGTCTTCCCAATATTATAGGTATTTTCACATCAACATTGCAATCCAAGATTATGAAATTGGTTGGGCATTTGAGTCGATCTACTTTTACCAAAGTGTCATAGAGGATTCTAACCGGATTCTGGATGGATTTGTCCGCTATAAGGAATCTCATTATTGAGGATTTTAATTTCCCAATCCACATTTCTTGTAGATTGCGTAAGGCATCAAGTTGATACTTGCTCCAAGGTCGAAAAGAGCCTTTTGCAAATTGGAGTATTCCAATGGTGCAAGTAATGGTAAATGACCATGGATCTTTTTTTATGGTCAGATCCTCATTCATTATTGTGCTGCAACAATGCGGTATCTCAATTGTTGCATAGTCCAGATCTCTCTTCTTTAAGAATAGCTTTTACAAGAATTTGGCATACCCAGAAATTTCTAACAAAGCGTCAACTAGAGGGAGGTTGATACACATATTTTTAAACATTTATATTTTTTTTAAAATTTTTTTCTTCTTTCCTCGTTTTAGTCATTGGGGAATGGTAAGGGTATTTTGGGCATTGACATTGCTACTTTTGAATTTTCATTATATGGTTATATCCCTCATGAGGTCTCTTGAATAAGATTTAACCGAATTGGAAATTCTACGTCCATTGATGCTTTCTTTCCCACTAGTCTTAGAGTTTTTCTCATTTAACATATTTTCCTATCGCTACCTTCCCAATGAAGGTAACCACCGCTAGCTCTTTTTCATAGTTTTCCATCCTTTTCTTGGATACTATTTGTGTTGCTAAGGAAGTTTGTTGACCTTATATCATGTTAATTACATTCACGTATGAGTTCAACTTTCTATAAATTAAAAAAATTGTCTATACTTCCTTTCAACAAATCGTTTTAGACTTCAACTTTGTCAAAGATTCCTGTTAGCAAGATTTTCACTCTAGGGCCATCTGCATTTACAATTGATTTTAGATTATCACTCCATTGGTTATGATATTTTTCATGCTCTTTATGCTCTTCACAATTTTGACTAGATTTCCTACGTTCTTTTCCTTTCACGCAGTTCCCACCTTGATGTTGATAGCTAGGGTAAAAACCATCCTCAATCCTTCTGCTATTGCAACCTTGATTTTACTCCGATTGCAAATAACCGGAACAAGAACTCTTTTCAACCTTGAATACTTCACCTCTCCTCTTGATGTGTTCTTGCAATATCTCAATTTGATCTAACTTTTTCGTTATGTTTTCATCTCTCTCTTTTTCTTTATCGAGTTTCTTTAGTGTCATTCTGAAATAGAATGGGGAGACTTTGTTTTCTTAATGTACCAGACTGGTTCACTTTGGTCATGTTATCTAAGAGAAGTGAAGACACTTTAAAGGACTACAACGTTATTCTGCCCTGCACTAATTGATCAACTATCCCTTTGTTAACTGAGTCTATCCTTTGGTCAAAATATTGGAGAATTAGTTCACTTAGAATCCCATGTTTGGGTAAATTCCGTGAACATCTCTTTAATCTAACCCACAACTCATGGACTGGTTCACTTTACCTCTGCATAAAATTTTTAATATCATCCCTTAAGTTCATCATTTTCGTGGGAGGGAAGAAGCTTTTGTAGAAGGCCAAGATCAACTTTTCCCAGGATCTGGTCAAATTTTCAGGAAGCTAGGACAACCATTTGGTCATCTCTTTGGACACTGATAATGGGAATAAACAAAGTTCGATTGCTTCTTGTGACTAATCAATCAAGGACAAGGGAGTTCTAAAATCTACAAAATTTTGAATGTGTTCATGTGAATATTCATGACCTAACCTTCCATATAAATCCCTAAAATTTATGAGATGGAGTGTTGTGGTAGTGACTGCAAAAAACTAATTTCCTTCACCTTGAGGCATGCCAATTGCACCCATACCAATTAGAATCCAAGAATACACACTATTTTCATCATCTATGTTGTATGGTCGTAGATAAGTGGATACAGGGTCATTTCTATGGCAAGTAGCAAGATCATGACCATTCATCGTTCCTACCATCAACATAAACATTTGAATTAAAATTAAGAGATAAATTAGTATGAAATACCCTACTACGAAATAACTATAAGTAACTACATTTTCACATAACACCACACCCCATCATCAGCGCCCTTTTAATACTTAATTATCTTGTATCTTTTATATTTTTTGATCAACGACACTAACATACAGTTTCAGCCTCTAAGAATTGAAGATAGTAAAGTAACCCAACCAAGGGTTGGGGTAGTATCCCAAGTCAGTGGTAGTGAAAGTTTTATGTACTTAGAATTTCCTTCTAAATAGTAGTAGTTTAATACATTTTCGGATATTAAAACAAAACAAGTTTAATATGTGACACCAAAGTGTGATATAGAAAAAAGGGGTTTTTTTTATCAGAAGTGGTAGAATAAAAAAAATCAAAGTAGAAAAAAAGTATGCGAGAGAGTTCTTGGGGTGTGACAACAATATATGTCGACACAAACTAATAAGTACATGGTTTTGATGAGAAAACTCTCAAGACAATGATGACTACGATAAGCTTTAGGTGAAGGTAAGTTCCCTCTCAGGAAACTTACCCTATATAAAATGGTTTCCTCTTGGACTACCATTCGTCTAAACTAGCCATCCTACGTCTTACCCACACCCTGATGATTTCACTCTCTAAAATCCTCAATAGAAAATAAATATTTTAAATATTTATAGGGTTCAGATTTAGTGTTGGGGTATCCATTCAGCGTCTTTAGTCATGATTTGTTGTTTGTAACTTGACTTTATATCCATGCATGTTGTAACGTTAGGCGGAATAACTCTGCTTCACAGAACTATTCGGCGAAGCATTGACTGCTTCTTATCGTTAATTTTCGATCCATTTCCTTCAGGCCTCACTTGCTGTAAGAAAAAGAGGAAATCTTCTATAGGGCATATCAGAAGTGTTCCTAGAGATGCGTACTTTGCATCTTCAGCTCTTTCTTTCATTTTGCTTCGATTTTAAGCATAAGTGTCCATGATCCTACTAAATCATCAAGTACCCGAAAACATAGAAGTTCTTATCAGATATTGAGATAAAATATACAATCAAGGAAACTATTTACATTAAAATAAGGCCCTAGATGATTCATATTTAGGGACTCATCACGTGCCTTATTCCATACAGAAAAACATGGGTTAGGGGAACCTAAGGCAATAACAACGAGGCTCCTTTTTTTTTATCTTAGACTAGGGGGTTTATCAATCAAGCATCACGTAGGAATCCTCTACAAAATTATGGTTAAAGTAGATAGGTTCATTTTTATGGCCGACATTGTGATCTTAGACTGTGACATTGATGTTGAGATACCCATTATATCTAGGATGACACTCCTCGAAATCGGATGAGCATTAATGGATGTTGAAAGAGGGAAGCTAAAGTTCCGAATGATGACGAAGTAACTTCTAACATCTGTGAATCTATAAAACAACCAAGTGATAACCATGTAGTGTCCATTTAAGATGTTATAGATTAAGAAGTGGCTAGTGTGAGCCATTTGATGCGCAAACATGAACTTCTAGAATCCGTGCATGCTTATTATGATGAATCAAAAGTCACGACTAAGATGAAATTGTGACTGCCCTAACATGATTCAGAGTGCATGCAAGAAATACAGTTAAGTTGGATATGGTTCAGAAAAAAATAGGTAAAATCACATGCAAAACCATCAAATGATGAGCCGCCAATTCCGGAACTAAATGTTCTGCCATATCATCTCAAATATTCTTTCTCATGAGCTAATAATACCTTACCGGTGATCATTGCAGCCAACCTACTGGAGAGGCTACGAATGTTATTAAGCGAAGTGCTGCAAAAGCATTTAAAGTCTATAGGTTGGACCATAACTGACATCGTACACACTGCTCCAGGTATTTGCACTCACAAAATTTGGCTTGACAATGAATGCAAACCTAGGGTGGAGTATCTGCAAAGGTTCAACCTCTCTATTCAAGAGGTAGTGAAGGACATCATCAAGTGTCTAGATGAAGGAATAATTTACCTTATTGTAGATACAAAAGAGGTAAGACTACTGCAATGTGCATAAAATAAAGGGTGCTATAATAGTGGTCCCAAATTCAAATGGAGAACTTGTGGAGACCAGACTACTGACCGGGTGGGGAATGTGTTTGGACTATACAAAGCTAAATTCATGGACCAAAAATGATCACTTTTCGATATCCTTTATGGATTAGATGCTAGATGGGCTGTTAGAAAAAGGATGCTACTTTTCCTTAGATGGATACTCCAAATACATTCAAATCTCTATCGCACCAGAAGATTAGGAGAAAACCATTTCACCTACACTTACAAGACCTTTGTATTAAAAATGATGCCTTTTGGATTATGTAATGCTTTGGGAACATTCCAATTTTTTGTGTTGAATATCTATGTGGATATGGTAGAAGACTCTATGGAGGTATTCAAAGATGACTTCTCAATCGTGGAGATACATTTGAAGAATGCTTAACACATTTAGGCTAGGTACTCCAAATATATGTGGACACCAATCTAGTTCTTAATTGGGATATATTTCATTTCACAGTAAAAGAAGGCATTATTTTTTTGACACAAACTGCCATCTAAGAGGTTGAATGTTTAAAAGGAAAAAATAGAAGTTGTTGAAAATTTATCTATGTCAATCTCAAAGAATGGGTGTTCGTAGATTCATGGGGCATGCAGGGTTGAATGAAAGGATCATTAAAGATTTTTCAAATATTTCACATCCACTATGTGTCACGACCCAAATCCGGGCCGCGACTGGCACCCACACTTACCCTCCTATGTGAGCGAACCAACCAATCTAAACCTTAACATTTCAATGTAATATCAACATAAAGTAATGCGGAAGACTTAAACTCATTAATAAACCAATTCAATACTATTATTTCCCAAAATCTGGAAGTCATCATCACAAGAACATCTATAATCAAATTACTAAACTAAGAGTATTCTAAGAAGCTAAAAATACATAAGAAGCTAGTCCATGCCGGAAATTCAAGGCATCAAGACTTGAAGAAGAAGATCCAGTCCAAGCTAGAAGAATTAGCTCACCCTGAATTTCCGGTGTAGTAAGACTGGCTTGAGTTACTGTTAAGTCGAAGATGACGGCACGTTTGCTGCACTCCACAAATAAACAAGAAGAAAACAATAAAAGTAGGGGTCAGTACAAAACACGGGTACTGAGTAGATATCATCGGCCAACTCAAAATAGAAAACAGTATGTATTAAGCAATATCATAAAATCAACTAATATACTTAGCATGCAGCATTTACAGATACCATAACCCTTGGTTACAACACCAAGCACATCAATGAGGACTCACACCTCCTCATCCTACTCATTTGGGGATTTAGTTCATTAGATTGGATATCTTAACATATTTCAAGATTCATTATCTTTATTCCCCTCATGTCGGTACGTGACACTCCGCTCCTCAATATACTATCCTGGTGTCGGAACGTGACACTCCGATCCTCATATACTATCCTGGTACCGGAACGTGGCACCCGATCCATATTCTATCCTGGTGTCGGAACGTGACACTCCGATCCTCATATACTATCTTGGTACCGGAACGTGGCACCCGATCCATATTCTATCCTGGTGTCGGAACGTGACACCCGATCCATATTCTATCCTGGTGTCGGAACGTGACACCTGATCCATATTCTATCCTGGTACCGGAACGTGGCACCCGATCCCCTAATCTCACCACTTTCGTTCATCAAGCCTTCTTTTATACCAAGGCATCATCATTAACAAAGTAGATTAGGGTTTCTTTTCAAGATTTGGGATTCAATGGCTTCATCATGCTTATTTATTCACAATTACATAATCACATCATTCATGCAAGCATACAATTTAACCATATAGAAGGTTTACAATACTACTAACACATATCATTCGCTATTAAGAGTTTACTACGAATAGCATGAAAACCATAACCTACCTCCACCGAAGAGTTGAATCAAGCAAGAATTTTCCCAAAGCTTTGTTTCTCCCTTCTCGTTCGATTCTCTCTCTCTCTCTTGTTCTTTCTATTTTCTTTATTCCAACCCTCTTTCTTTTACCCTAATTAATATATAATTAAGAATAAAAGATGGCAATAATACCCCACTAATTAACTTAGGGTTACCTCTTTTAACCCTTCAAGAATTTTAGTTATTAATATAACCCCACGAAATCTATAATTAAGGAAAGAATAGTCCAAAAACGTCCCTTAAAACTTCACCAGAAATCCGACTCTGCCTGGGATTTGCGCAACCTGTGACGGGCCGTCGTGCCTGTGACGGTCCGTCCTGCAGGTCATCGCAAAGTTCAGAGAATGGATTTTCACTGAAGTCTT
The DNA here is from genome assembly GCF_036512215.1 of Solanum lycopersicum. Lineage (NCBI taxonomy): Eukaryota > Viridiplantae > Streptophyta > Magnoliopsida > Solanales > Solanaceae > Solanum > Solanum lycopersicum. The sequence continues at coordinate 35,287,990 of NC_090808.1, forward strand.
CGTGACGGTCCGTCACGCCTGTGACGGTCCGTCCTGCCATTCCGTCACGAAGTTTAGAGAGTCAATTTTCAGTACCCAATTTCAGATTTTCTAAGTGTTTTGAAACGAGACCCTGCGACGGTCCGTCGTGCCCATGACGGATCGTCATTTGGTCCGTCGCCTCAGCCTGTTTTTCCAGAATTGAAGTTTGTTTCTCAAAATAACTAAACAGGTCGTTACAATAGATACCAATTTACCCATCGTTCGTCCCCGAACGATCAAAAGAAGGAAAACAAGGGCGAAAAGGAGTACCTGAATCTGTAAACAGATGTGGGTATTTTTCATGCATATCCGCCTCCTTCTCCTAAGTGGCTTCTTCAACGGGTCGATTCTTCCATTGCACCTTGATGGATGCAATCTCTCTTGACCTCAACTTGCGAACTTCTCTATCTAAAATAGCAACAGGCTCCTCCTCATAAGACAAGTTCTCATCAAGTAAAACTGAATCCCGACGGATAATGTAGTTCCCATCCCCATGGTATCTTTTCAACATCGACACATAGAATACCGGGTGTACTCCGGACAGCCCTGGAGGCAAGGCTAACTCATAAGCCACCTCCCCTACTCGCTTAAGTACTTCAAATGGTCCAATGTACCTTGGACTTAGTTTACCCCTTTTACCAAACCGCATCACCCCTTTCATGGGTGAAACTTTCAACAAGACATGTTCACCCTCCATGAACTCTAAGTCTCTAACCTTTCAATCTGCATATTCTTTTTGTCTACTTTGCGCCGCTAGAAGCTTTTCTTGAATAGACTTCACTTTTTCCATCGAATCCCTCAAGAGATCAGTACCCCAAGGTCTGACCTCGAACGCATCAAACCAACCAATGGGAGACCTACATCTCCTACCATACATTGCTTCAAATGGAGCCATATCAATGCTTGAGTGATAGCTATTATTGTATGAAAACTCCGCTAAGGGTAAGAAGCTATCCCAATGGCCACCAAATTCTATCACACACGCACGAAGCATATCCTCCAACACTTGAATCGTCCGCTCAGACTGACCATCGGTCTGGGGATGGAACGCAGTACTAAGGTCGAACCTAGTACCCAATTCTGCATGCAATGTTTTCCAAAACTTAGAAGTAAACTGCGTACCTCTATCTGATATGATGGATAGTGGAACCCCATGCAATCGCACCACTTCCGAGATGTAAATTTTGGCTAACTTTTCTGCATTGTAAGTCACCTTGACCGGAATGAAATGAGCAGATTTAGTTAACCTATCAACAATCACCCAAATGGAGTCATACTTACCCATTGTTTTCGAAAGACCAACAACAAAATCCATTGCAATTCTTTCCCACTTCCATTCAGGAATGGGCATTCTCTGAAGTGTTCCTCCGGGCCTTTGGTGTTCATACTTTACTTGTTGACAGTTTGGACATTTGGCAATAAAATCCACAATGTCACGCTTCATTCTACTCCACCAAAAGTGTTGCTTTAGGTCACGATACATCTTGGTTGCGCCCGAATGTATAGAATACCTTGAACTATGAGCCTCTGTAAGAATAGTGTTGATCAAACCATCGACGCGGGGTACACATACTTTTCCCTTGATCCTCAAAACACCTTCCTCATCAATTTGTGCTTCCTTAGCCTCTCCTCGCAATACCTTATCTTTAATTCTGCGCAGTTTCTCATCATCAGACTGTCTTCCCTTAATCTTGTCAAGAAAGGAAGATCTTGCTTCCACAGAAGCCAACAACCCTCCCTTCTCATTTACTTCTAATCTCATCAAGTCATTAGCTAGAGTCTGAACCTCTCTAGCCAATGGGCGTCTAGAAGCTTGCAAGTGAGCTAGACTTCCCATGCTTCCCGCCTTCCTACTTAAAGCATCCACTACAACATTCGCCTTCCCCGGATGATACAAGATAGTGATATCGTAGTCCTTTAGTAACTCCATCCATCTCCTCTGTCTTAAGTTCAAATCTTTTTGAGTAAAGACATACTGAAGGCTACGATGATCCGTATAGATCTCAGACTTAACCCCATATAAATAGTGTCTCCATTGTTTTAATGCAAACACTACCGCGGCCAATTCCAAATCATGAGTGGGATAGTTACGTTCATGCACTTTTAATTGTCTTGAAGCATAAGCAATCACACTCTTCTCTTGCATTAGTACTGCACCCAAACCAGAATAGGATGCATCACAATAAACAATGAAGTTCTTACCCTCTACTGGCAAGGTAAGGATAGGTGCGGTAGTCAACAAAGTCTTGAGCTTCTGAAAGCTTTCCTCACATTCATCCGACCATACAAATGGGACATTCTAATTAGTCAAGTTCGTCAATTGGGAAGCGATAGAAGAGAATCCCTTGACGAACCGGCGGTAGTAGCTAGCTAACCCAACAAAGCTCCTTATTTCTGACACATTAGTAGGTCTTACCCAATTCTTCATTGTCTCAATCTTAGAAGGATCCACCATCACTCCATCCTTAGAAACCACGTGTCCCAAGAAGGACACTGCATCTAGCCAAAACTCACACTTAGAGAACTTGGCATAAAGCTTTTTCTCCCTTAACATTCCCAATATCATTCTCAAATGCTCTTCATGTTCCTTCTTGCTCTTTGAGTACACCAATACATCATCAATAAATACGATCATGAAGAGGTCCAAATATGGCTTAAAAATCCCGTTCATCAAGCTCATGAATGCAGTAGGGGCATTCGTAAGACCAAAGGACATCACTACAAATTCGTAATGCCCATACCTTGTTCGAAAAGAAGTCTTTGGCACATCCATTGCCCGTATTTTCAATTGATGATAACCGGATCTCAAGTCAATCTTAGAGAAGACACAAGCACCTTGTAACTGATCGAACAAGTCATCAATGCGGGGAAGAGGATACTTGTTCTTTATGGTTACCTTGTTTAGTTGTCTGTAGTCTATACACATTCGAAAACTCCCATCCTTCTTCTTTACAAACAAAACCGGAGCACCCCAAGGGGATGCACTTGGTCTAATGAAGCCTTTGTTCAATAACTCTTGAAGTTGTGCCTTTAACTCTCTTAACTCTGCGGGAGCCATTCTATAAGGGGGTATAGAATTGGGGCGTGTGCCCGGTTCGAGATCGATACAGAAGTCAATATCCCTATCTGGTGGCATACCAGGAAGATCTGCAGGGAACACATCCAGAAACTCACGAACTACTGAAACCGACTCAATCGAAGGTACTTGGGTAGTGTCATCCTTGAGATGTGCCAAGAAAGATAAACACCCTTTACTAACCATTTTCTTAGCACGAAGAAAGGAGATGATACGTACCGGATTGGAAGTGTAGTCACCCTCCCACACTAATGGGTCTGTCCCAGGCTTGGCTAGCGTCACCATTTTAGCATTACAATCCAAGATTGCAAATTGTTGAGAAAGCCAAGTCATACCGAGAATCACATCAAAATCATCCATTTCTAAGATAACCAAATCTACATAAGTGTTGTTCCCCACAAAGTTTACCAAACAAGACCTATATACCTTTTCAACTACCACAGACTCACCCACCAGAGTAGAGACACGAATAGGCATATCAAGTAATTCACAATGTAAATTTAGACCATTAGCAAATGCGGAAGATACATAAGAAAATGTGGATCCAGGATCAAACAATACAAAAGCCATGCAATCACAAACCAATAGATTACCTGTGATGACAGCATCAGATGCCTCCGCTTCAGACCGCCCAGGGAAAGCGTAACAATGGGCCCTATCGTTCATCTGTCCGTTGCCCCTACCTTGTGGTGATGTAGTGGCTCCAGTTTGCCCATCACCTTGGCCGTTTTGTTGACCACCATTTCCTCGACCACCACGTCCTCCAGAATAACGGCCTCTACCATGACCACCTCTACCTCTAACATTTGGAGGTCTGTAACTCTATTTTGGACAATATCTCTTAATATGTCCAATCTCCCCACATCCATAGCACTCTCTGGGTTCATGCATAGGTCTCTCAGAGAAGTGTTGACCGGTCGGAGGTGGACCCCCAACTACAGTCTGTAATGAAGACTGAATGGGTCGAACTGCGTAACTTCCCGAACCCCTGTCCTTTAGTGTAAGAACCATTAAACTCACCTCCCTTTCGGAACCTTTTTGATGTCGATGTTGTGGTGAATCGTCTGGCTTCACTCCTTCCACTTCTATCACAAAGTCTACCACTTCTTGGAAGGATTTTGCCATTGCCGCTATCTGTAAGGCCGAAATCCGCAATTCTGACCTCAACCCCTTCACAAACCGGCGAATCCGCTCTTGAGGACTGAAACAGAGTTGAGTGGCATATCTGGATAGTGCTCAAAACTTAGCCTCATAAGCATTAACCGATATCCTACCTTGCTCTAGGCTCAAGAACTCCTCCCTTTTCCTATCCCTCAAAGTCCGGGGGATATACTTCTCCATAAACAAACTAGAGAATGAGGCCCAAGTCATAGGTGGTGCCTCTATTGGCTGACACTCGATATGTGACTGCCACCACATTTTGGCGTTCCCTTGAAACTGATAAGTCACAAACTCCACACCAAACCGTTCTACTATACCCATCTTGTGTAGTAGCTCGTGACAGTCAACCAGAAAATCATAAGCATCCTCCGATTCAGCACCCTTGAAGACCGGAGGTTTCAATTTCAAGAACTTACTGAAAAGTTCATGCTGATCATTTGTCATTATAGGCCCAGTAGTCAGACGTGGAAATGTGCCTATGTCCAATGGAACATCCATGCGGGGAGCCATAGTAGCCGCATGTTGTACTTCTGAAACCGGAGGTGATGGCGCAGAAAACACTGGAGGTGCCTGACCTTGATCAGATAACCCGCTAAGATAAGCCAGAACCTGATTGATCATCTCTGGGGTAGGTTGGGGTGGCATTTCCTCATTTTGCACTTGTTCAGTTTCTCCATCCTCCCCTTCTCTTATTACTTCCTCAGTCGGTGGAGGAGTCACTGCCCTAATATCAGATGGGCTAGGTGTTCGTCCTCTTCCCCTAGAGGACGTCCTCCCATGACCTCTTCCACGGCCCCTCGCCGCTGTTCTTCCTCGAGCCACAGCCCCAGTGGCTGGATCAATTGTTTCTTGTCTGGCCGGTGTTGGTGTTGACGTAGTCGTTGCTCTAGTTCTAACCATCTGTGAAAGAGAGTGAAGATTGTAAGGTACCAATTCGTATCGCCTAGATACCAATTGGACTCAAGTAGTAGCATGAAAGAAAGAATGAAAGATCCTAAAGTCTTATAGCCTCTCAAGGAAAAGTAAAGGCATCCCCCTACCGTTCCTTAAGACTCTACTAGACCTGTTCTTGTGTGATGAGACCAACGAACCTAATGCTCTGATACCAAGTTTGTCACGACCCAAATCCGGGCCGCGACTGGCACCCACACTTACCCTCCTATGTGAGCGAACCAACCAATCTAAACCTTAACATTTCAATGTAATATCAACATAAAGTAATGCGGAAGACTTAAACTCATTAATAAACCAATTCAATACTATTATTTCCCAAAATCTGGAAGTCATCATCACAAGAACATCTATAATCAAATTACTAAACTAAGAGTATTCTAAGAAGCTAAAAATACATAAGAAGCTAGTCCATGCCGGAAGTTCAAGGCATCAAGACTTGAAGAAGAAGATCCAGTCCAAGCTAGAAGCATTAGCTCACCCTGAATTTCCGGTGTAGTAAGACTGGCTTGAGTTACTGTTAAGTCGAAGATGACGACACGTTTGCTGCACTCCACAAATAAACAAGAAGAAAACAATAAAAGTAGGGGTCAGTACAAAACACGGGTACTGAGTAGATATCATCGGCCAACTCAAAATAGAAAACAGTATGTATTAAGCAATATCATAAAATCAACTAATATCCTTAGCATGCAGCATTTACAGTTACCATAACCCTTGGTTACAACACCAAGCACATCAATGAGGACTCACACCTCCTCATCCTACTCATTTGGGGATTTAGTTCATTAGATTGGATATCTTAACATATTTCAAGATTCATTATCTTTATTCCCCTCGTGTCGGTACGTGACACTCCGCTCCTCAATATACTATCCTGGTGTCGGAATGTGACACTCCGATCCTCATATACTATCCTGGTACCGGAACGTGGCACCCGATCCATATTCTATCCTGGTGTCGGAACGTGACACTCCGATCCTCATATACTATCCTGGTACCGGAACGTGGCACCCGATCCATATTCTATCCTGGTGTTGGAACGTGACACCCGATCCATATTCTATCCTGGTGTCGTAACGTGACACCTGATCCATATTCTATCCTGGTACCGGAACGTGGCACCCGATCCCCTAATCTCACCACTTTCGTTCATCAAGCCTTCTTTTATACCAAGGCATCATCATTAACAAAGTAGATTAGGGTTTCTTTTCAAGATTTGGGATTCAATGGCTTCATCATGCTTATTTATTCACAATTACATAATCACATCATTCATGCAAGCATACAATTTAAGCATATAGAAGGTTTACAATATTACTAACACATATCATTCGCTATTAAGAGTTTACTACGAATAGCATGAAAACCATAATCTACCTCCACCGAAGAGTTGAATCAAGCAAGAATTTTCCCAAAGCTTTGTTTCTTCCTTCTCGTTCGATTCTCTCTCTCTCTCTTGTTCTTTCTATTTTCTTTATTCCAACCCTCTTTCTTTTACCCTAATTAGTATATAATTAAGAATAAAAGATGGCAATAATACCCCACTAATTAACTTAAGGTTACCTCTTTTAACCCCTCAAGAATTTTAGTTATTAATATAACCCCACGAAATCTATAATTAAGGAAAGAATAGTCCAAAAACGTCCCTTAAAACTTCACCAGAAATCCGACTCTGCCTAGGATTTGTGCAACCTGTGATGGGCCATCGTGCCTGCGACGGTCCATCTTACAGGTCGTCGCATAGTTCAGAGAATGGATTTTCACTGAAGTCTCCGTGACGATCCGTCACGCCTGTGACGGTCCGTCCTGCCATTCCGTCACGAAGTTCAGAGAGTCGATTTTCAGTACCCAATTTCAGATTTTCTAAGTGTTTTGAAATGAGACCCTGCGACGGTCCGTCGTGCCTATGACGGATTGTCGTTTGGTCCGTTGCCTCAGCCTGTTTTTCCAGAATTGAAGTTTGTTGCTCAAAACGACTAAACAGGTCGTTACACTATGCAAACTCTTAGAGAAGGAAATGAAGTTCTACTTTGATGACACTTAAATGGTTGCTTTTATTAAATTGTAAGAGAACATAGTTTCTACCCCAATAATCATTAGTCCAAACATGTCTGCATCATTTGAAAAAATGTGTGATGCGAGTGGCATGACATTGCGTGTTGTATCAGGTAAAAAGCGCAAAAAAGTTTTCCCCGAATTTATCATGCAAGCAAGACTCTAAAAAATGCCCAACAAGAATACACAGTCATTGAGCATGTGTTTGTTGCAGTTTTCTATGCAATTGAAAAATTTTAGGCATACTTGCTAGGAATAAAAATAATCGTACATACAAATCATGCTGCACTCCGCTACGTAATTGAAAAGAAGGACTCAAACATAACGTTGATAAAATGGGTGCTGCTCTTGAAAGATTTAAATATTAAGCTGGCAGATCGAAAGGGTTGCAAAAACCAAGTAGCTGACCACTTGTCAAGGTTTGACAACAAAAATTCAGTTGATGAAGAAAAAGAAATAGCTGACTCTTTCCCCATTGAACATGTATATACACTATCTCTCTCACAGAGACACCATGGTATGAACGCTTTGCAAACTATATTGTATGTGGGATGATGTCGAAAGGCTTGAATAATTACAAGTAGAAGAAGTTTCTATTTGATGTTAAAAAGTATTTTCGAGATGAACCATACCTTGTTAGGTTGTGTGGTGAGTGGTGACCATGTTATAACAAAGTGTGATCCAGAAGAATAGTAAACAAATATTCTCCATGCCTGCCATCCATCCTTAGTAGGGGCACAACATAGCTCCATTCTATGCCAGTAAAGTCCTCCAAATTTGGTATTAAATCCCTTCTCTAAACTAGGATACACAACAACTTGAAAAGAAATGCTCTCAATGTCAACATCAAGGTGGACTGTGAGAAGGCATGAACTACCCCTTATAACAATATTGGAGGTTGGACTATTCAATGTATGGGGGATCGACTTTATTAGCCCGTTTTAAGCTCATTTGGGAAAAATTTTATCTTGGTAGTTGTATATTATGTCGCCAAATGGATGGAAGCCATCAAATTCCCATGTTTCAAAGGGATAAGCATTGTCAAATTCTTGAACCGCTATATCATCGCAAGATTGCATACTCTAAGGGAAATTACTAGTGATTCGGAATCACTTTTAAAATATGTGGTTCACAATTCCACTCAGTCGATGTGGGGTGAAACACAACGTAGCAACCCCATACCATTCCCAAAAGAATTTTCCAAGTTAATGTGTCAAATCCATAGATCAAAAGCATCCTTGCAAAAACAAAAAAACAAAAATAGAATCGACTGGTCTAGAAAGATTCATGATGCACTCTTGGTATATTGAACTGCCTACAAAACACCCATTGGAATGTCCCCTTATCAATTACTAGTTGGTAATTTGTTTCATATACCTATTGAATTAGATCACACATAATTGTGGGCATTAAAAACCATGAGCTTCAAATTGAGTAATGCCTCAAGTGAAAGACTGAAACAAACGAAGGAAATAGATGACTTCAGACTTTAATGTTATGAAATATCAGTCATTTACAAAGAGAAGATGAATAAATGGAATGACTCAAAAATAGTCAAGAGATAATTCAATATACAAGATTGGGTGTTGTTGTAAAACTTGAAGCTAAGGTTTTTCTTAGGGAATCTTAGGTACAAATGGTTGAAACCTTTCAGAGTAACACTGCTGTTTAAAAATAGTGATATAGATGTTGAAGGTAAATGATTACCTCCATATAAGGTGAATTTTCAGCGCCTTTGGTCATATTTTGAGGACTATCACGAGATCTCTTTAGTAGAAAAATTATACTTGGAGGATTCTTACTTGGACCTTCACAACAAGTCGCGATGTTGACATAGGCATTGTTTGGGAGGCAAGCCTAAACCTTTTAATTTGTTTTTTGTTTAAAAAATAATTGTTCTTTTTGTACAGATTGAGTAAGGAATATGCTTGAAAAGATGTATGGAGGTAAGAATCATTTTTGTTTGGTAGATCGGTGAAAAGTTCGTCTTGCCCGATCATTTCCGTCTTTTATTGAATTTTGTTCTCAAATGTATTGACATTATCTTGTTGTGTATTGGGTCTCTTTTGTTGGATTAGAATTTCTGCTTACATATTTTAATGTTTTATTATTTTTACCGTAATTAGTAAAATGTTTGATTACTATAAATTATTCCTTAGAATAGTTAAAAGGCTTTGGATGTGCATAATTAACCCTGGGTTTAGGCTTAATTTTAGTGGTGCTTTATTTTAATTTTTTAGAGGGTTAGAGGGTTGAATTCGGGAAGTTGATGTGCAAATGGGCACGATAAGATGTTTGGCGAGCTGGGTAAAGATATCTGAACCACTCGGCGGTCTGCATATGTCCCTATCTTGACTTTAGTTACATGATAATGAATTAAAGACTCTTTAACATTCGACGAGAAATCTGAAGTCGCCAAGTTTATTTGGCGCTTCACCAAATATACACATGTTTTCCCTTTGTTTGCACCTTTGTACCCTATTGGAACTGCATTCGGTGTATTGCCTAAGTAGTTGCGTGATTCACAAATTGTTTTGTTGAAGGATTTTCTACACCTAAATCTCCATACTTTTTTTTAACTCTTTTTCAAGGTTATTTTGATATGGAAAGACCCAAAGTAGCTAGAATAATTATGCTATCCTCCTAAATGAGAGAAAAGAAACTCAAGAGAAGTCAAAAAACATAAAATCCTCCAAAAATAGATAGTGAGGGCCAAAGTCCGAGTTCCAGTAAGGGGAAAATGTGTTGGACCCTGCTATTTCCTCATGGAGATGTGGATACTTCAGAGCAATAGACTCCTTCATGGAAGCTCATGGCAAGGATGATTCAATCTAGGCACTTGTCTATGAATCTTCTGAAGTGACTCTGGGAGGCATCGTCTTATACTAGGGAGACACATCGCGTACTAAAGCACAAACATATAAAACTACTGAATAGACAGAATCCCTCTCTACCTTTTTTCTCTAATATCCAATTTTGAATGCTTTTATTTATCTTTGAGGACAAATATTGTTTATTGTGTTGGGGTGAGGCTCACCTTGCTTGCTTGTTACAGATATTTGTGTTTTCTAAATACAATTGGGTTGTATATCTTAATTTTTTTAAAAGCTCTTTGAAAATTTTTTAAGCTTATGGATTCTTCATGTTGTTTTAATTGCAAACAATTTTGACCCTTCAAAAATACTTTGATTTTTTAAAAAAAATTCCACCTCTTTTGTTGAAAGTGATTGTTCTCGTACAAAGTTAATTCTTTATTTTGATCAATATAAATGCCTTGAATAGTGCTCTCAAGCAAATACACATGAACGTACGGCTAAAACGAGACCAAATGAAGTTACATAGGTATTATGTGTACTCTTTGCATCTAATCGTGATTAGCCATGTATCAAATTGATTTCTCTTGTGATGATCATTGCATATTGTCGAAACTGTGTAGTCCTCTATTTCTTTAGTATTGATGACTTGTGTGATAAGCTTACTTTTAACCATGCATGAATAAACCTACAATTTTGCCAATTACTCTTATTGCTTTTGAAAGGTGTCCTCTTGAAATGATTTTAACCAATTTTAAAGAGTGTGAGCCTAATTTAAAATACACCTCTTTTGTGACCTACCTATGAGTCTGTTAAACTCTTTTGAACATCCCATGAGACTTTTACTTATTTGGAAGAAAACTTGATCAAACCTATACCTTAATCTATCAAGTATGTATAATACTCATAACATGTGATTTATTGAATAGCCAACTTAAACAAAGAGTTTGAGTTATGGGTGTGGTGAAAAGGAAAAGGATAATCCAAGAAGTGCAAGAAAAATCTCTTCAACACATTGTCTTGCAAAGAAAATGGAAACCCTCCATATAAAAAATGAGAAGACATAAAAAAGGATATGAAAAAATCATGACTATGGAATAAAGGTACGAAAGAAAATTTGGTTCCCAAATAATTGATGGAGTTAAATAAAAGTATGACTTAGAAGCACTAAAAGAAATTGGTATAAGAAGGTGGAGGAAAGGAAGTATTTGTAAGCCTAAATTACCATACCTTTTCATTTAGGCCGATTACAAGCCTTAGAAAGACCTTTTTTTTGTCTTGAGTAAGCCTAACAAAAGTTTATCGGAAAATATGGGAAAACCTATTAGTAAAAACATTGATGGTGTTCCTATTTTTAGTTTGAGCACTGAATCAAACTAGTAATCTTAAAATGATTAACTTATATATGTGAATAAGGATCATTGTTTATGTGAAGGCAATTTGATTTTGTTGTTTAACTTTGACTTGGATGAATCGCAAGTATTCTGAGCATGACAATCGTTGGTAATGGTGTGTCACAACGTTAATCTTTGAGTACACAATTGATTTTTCATTAGTAGTTTGAGTCTTGTTGTGTATGTTCTTGATTGAATATTTTTTTGAACTATTTTAGACATCCTATTTGAACTATTGAACTTGAGTTTTACTTGAGGTAAAAAAAATTAAATTGGGGATGTTGATGAGTCCACCAATTGGATTCGTTTAGGGCTTTGTTTTGATAAAAATAATGTCCTCAAATTCTTATTTAGTATCAATATATGATAAAAACTCTTAAGTTTCAGGTATTTGAAGTTTTAGTGGAAGCATGGACATATACACGCGAAAAAGAATAAAAAGGTTGAAAATAACATAAAAGTTGAATCCTGAGCTTTGCCAATTATACTTGGCGAATCACTTAAGGGAAGCAGTCCGTCCATTGCTCCATCATGCCAAGCCCTGAAGGAAGTTAATCAAAAGGCGGTTAAAGGAGCAATAGGAGTGTTACTGCTTAGTTAAAGAAAATAGAGATATACCACCCCAATGATCCAGGACACAAACATGCTAAAGGAAAATCACAAAAGATGATGAACCAAAGTAACCACAAATCATCGAGTCATCCAGAAATCGCGACTAACCTTACCAAATAGTTTGCTGCAACACTTAATGTAAAATATATAAATACTAGTTGTAGGTATTACTTTTAAGAAAATGAAAATTATTATTAATTCTTTACATTTAGAACTATACTTCTTGTATTTTCTCTCAAGATTGGAGAATGTTTTACGGGACTCATAAAGAAGGAAGGGTTAATCTTCCCCATCTTGAAAGTACGTCTTCTCTATTATTCTTCCTTTGCTCATATTAAGATTTAATTTCTTATACCCATGTGAATTCATTAATATTGTAGGTGTAATTTGTTGCTGGTTAATATGTGGCTAAAACCCCCATTCTTGTTGTATGATTTAGAATATATGAGTTGATATTCTTGGTGGGTCTTTGCTTGCTATAGTTTAGATGTATTTTAATGGATTTAACCTAGTTGTTGTGGTTTAATTTAATAGGTTTGTAGTTGCAAATAAAAACTCACCCATATGTTTTTAGCTTGCCTGAGAGGGAGGATGTGAAACTAAGACCACAAGATTGATGGCCTTAGAAGTGGGTCGACTTGAGCTTCAGATCGAGAGGTGAGACCTTGTCCCAATCCTAACACTATGGTTGAGAGAGTGAGTGGTAAGGCGTAGGGTATTCTTCACAATAAAAATTTGTGTGCTAGAGCAACACATCTGAAACAGAATAAGTTGCTCGAGAGGGAATTTATTTCTATCTAAAACTTATCCTACTCACCATTATCTTTCAACTTTCCTATCAAAAGGATGTACCCAACTACCTATCTCAACCTGTATTGCGGTCACAGCCCAAGAACTTATACCCATACTTAATTTTCTTGTTACTTTTGTTGTTTTTATTATATTTTTTGACAAAACCTCCTTTCGATATGTGACTCTTGGTGTCACTCCTTTGATTTACAATGTTTTTGTTCATTAAAATCTCTTGATACGAATAATTAGAAATAAATTCTAATTGACTACATCTTCTAAAAACCACTCCTTTGGGATATGATAACCCTTGTTTGGGTTACTAAACTATTTACAATTGTTGACAGTCATATAGTAGGTTAGTATCATTCTTCCCAATAAGCATAAAAATGGAACAAGTATTTTATATGACATGTTTGGACTCCTAATTTACGGGTTTGGTTCATTAAAATATTTACAAATTTACCCTCATTTGTCCAAGATGACTGGTAACACCTCTAATATGACATAGGTTAAACTAGAGCCTGACACGTGTGTTGTAAGGTTTTAATGTTCTAGAATGGTTTATAATGGTATTTAGAGGCATTGTATAAAGTTTGGAAGTTTTTATAGGTCAAACGTCCAAGATTTTTGGAAACTAGTTGGAGTTGAACTAGTGTGTCCTGCTGTTTTGAAGTAGACTTTCGGGGTATTGTTTGAGGTTGAAATTGAGTGTTATTCTTCCTCTCACTTAGACAGTCCCATAAAGGGTCGGAACATCTGAAAATGATTCCCCGACCAAAACATGGGATAGAAAAGCTGCCACACCAGCAGAGATTGGGATGTGGTTGTGCATTGTACAGCTGGAACTGAAGTGGGCAACATTTTTACCTACGATGGTGGAAAATCACAAACATTTGTCTCGAAATTTTCCAGAACCAAGATTCAAAAATATTTTTGGAACGCACAGTAAACACCAAGTTTTGATCGCGTCATTTTTATGTCAAATTTGAATTGGTTACAATATCTAATAAGTGTAGTTGTCTTTCGTGTGATTTGAGGATGATTTATTGATGGTAATTGAGACTTTTTATGACCCTAAATTCACCAATCAAAGATAAAACCTCAACTCAAAACAAAACCTCTCCATTCTTCTCTCCAAAACCTCCATTGATGAAGGTTTGAAACTCCAAGGACGAAGACTAATTTTATAAGTATTTCCCCATAAATTTTTTGGGATTCTCATCAAAATTAAGGTATGATTTTTCATCCTTTAATCCTCTTTATTCAAGGAGTAAATTCCAATGGTTTTTCAAAGTTGATCAAAAAACATGAATTTTCCTGTTTTAAAATTTATCAATCAGTTCTTGCATAAAAGGTTTTGAATCATTGTATTATGATTGAATTGATATTAATTTATTATTTTTAACCTAAAAACTCAATGAAATATGCAAACCATGCAATCTTTGTTTTGACTATTTCATGGGTGAAGTGATCATCTCTCTATACTATTGAATTTGTGTGTAGTTTTATTTGGGCTATTGAATTATAAAAGAATTATGTTAGCATCATCAGTAGGGTGTCATAAATTTATTAATTCATACTGATTTATACATTATAATTATTTGATGTAATTGTTGATCATGACCATTGGTACGGGCCTTTGAGTATTGTTGGGTGATTCAGCTACAGATTGAAGTTGCGAGATTGGATTGATGGTATTCTGATAAAATACTTTCTAAATTGTGTATTATATACCTTAAATTATGATGATAGTTTTATGGGCCACTAATGGTGGCGGTGCTTATGTGCTATACTTGTACATAATATGACCTCGTCGGTATTACTTTATGAATTGTGAAACAATGTGGCCTCATCGGCATTACTTTATGTATTATGATATTATCATGTTATAAGCTTATTATATGAGTAATAGGAAGGTCTTGATGACTTATGTTCAATGTGAAGTCTACACATGATATCCCCTAGTTGATGATAGGTGTTACTAGTAGACTATAGTTACGTCTTTATGTGAATGACTTGATATTGAAGTCTGATGCTTCTTGAAGACTTATATGAGCCTTGTGATGGTTTATATTGATTATTCTATAGAAGTGTGTAGGATGACTTGCAAGTATGTCTAGTTGTCTCTATGTGCTTCTTGAATGAGATGTTTTATGTGATAATGTCATGTGAAGTGTGTCTTGTCTAGGTAGATCTATGTCTCTTGCTTGATACATAAATGAATATGAATACTTGGTTTAGGAGGTTACAACACCCTATGTCATGAATGTATATGTATTAAATGAATATGATCTTGAATATATCAAAGAAGTTCATTTCTGTGGAACCTTTGAGAGAGATGGTTAGGATATCCTTGAATTCAAAAGTCGTAATGGTATCCTTATTGTGTGAATGATGGACTTAGGGTTGGTTTGCTTGAATTACATGAAATCATCCTCAGGAAAGTCATTGAGCTATCCTTTAACCATTGTAAGGCAACCCTTGGGGACCACTTTGATAAGGTGTAATGTGATTTGTTTGTGAACTAGATATGGAACCTTTCATATATTCCATGATTGAAATACACTATGAGAATAAAGGTAGCACAAACTGAGTATGGTTTGGGGAGTAGCTCTAGTTAAAGAAGAGGCTAGAGTACAAAGAAACATTTCATATTCCATAACCATGTGTCTACATATGGGATGTGTCTTAGTTCTACCATTGGCAAGTAAAACACCCTCCATCCTAGTAGGTTTATGACTCCGGATTCCATACCTAGATAGGATGGTCTACGTTGGTTATTCCCTATTCTCATTTAGTAGGATACATGCTAATGTTGGAGAAGTACTATCACGTTTAGGTAGTGGAATAGGACTCTGTCTAGACATTGCATGATTAGGCTTTGAATAAGTTAGAGAGCGAGTCCCTAGGACTGTGACGTACTGTGGTTTCACGGTACTTCCAATGCTTTTTCCTTAAGTTTAGTGTGTGTCTAAGTCAATTTTGTATTGGTTTTAATGTTGTTTTCTTGTTGTTTGCAGGAAATCTGTCCAGAACAAGAACGTGGGAGAATTGTGGCAAAAATTGCAGAACTGACGACCAACGGAGCCACGATGGACCATCCTGCACATCTGTATATGTTAACAGAAAGTAGCCTAGTACCATATCCAAAAGATTCTAACTATCAAAGAACTGAAAACATCGACGGACCATCGTACATGCAATAGATCATCATCCATGTCCGTAGATGGGAACACAAAGTTGGTTAAGAAAGCAGTAGGAAAAAGAGTTAAGTATGAAACGATGGAGGGCGTTGAGGGTACGTCATGACCTCGACGGTCCGTCACTCGAATCATTTACTCAGACGCGTTTTTGGGTAGATTTTCCTTAAATAGATTTCCCTTATTTGTTAGAATTCTATTAATACAAATACATGCAAAAACCTCATTTTTTTTGTGTTAGACTATTGGATAATTTCTACTTTTGTTGTTCTAAGTGTTGAATTTTGGGATTTTGTGAAAAAAACTTTATTTTCCGGAATCATTTGTTGAAATTTTTTGATTAATTCAAGTAATCTTCTGTATTTTCTTCAATCTCATCAAAGTAAGTGCATGAATTCTTATCTAATTAATATGAATTTGTGATTATTAACATGGGTAACTAAACTCCAAAACTAGGGTAGTGGGTTCCATGGGTAAATAACAAGGTAAAACCTAGCTAAAATAACAATTCTCGAATAGTGTCTTGGATGTATTAATAACTCTTTCATTTATAAGTACTTTAAAAGAGTGCATGTGTTAGAACTCGCCTTGTTGCTACTTGCCGGACCAAGACAAGTAGATAATACTAAAAGACTTATCAACACAGATTTAGTATACAATATCTAATAGGCTAGTGTTGGTTGGTGCGAAGTAACAACTAAGCCAAACATGGATTATGATGACTTATATGAGGTAAAGGTAAGGTTTAGTAAAGCATAAACACATAGATAGACCAAGGTGCGGAGTGAAATTTCCTAGTTATCGAACAAAGAAATTAGGGATACAACTTACCACTTTGCATGCAAGATAATAGGGAAGAATTGTTATAGATAGAATTACCGTGTTATGAACCTGTGGGGAACACTTAACCCCTAGTTACTCTCATTACTTGATAAAAATTAAATCTTTGAACCTATTACTTATTTACATAGAAATAACTAATTATAGTTATAGCTTAAAACCTCCCCTTTTATTACTTGTTTCTTGGAATGGACTTGACTAAATAGAAGTAATAATACGTTAAAGTTAAGCTAAATCATTTTCCTCGTGGGATCGACCTCAACGTTATAGTTGGGTTCCTTACTTGATACAAACGCTTTTTTTAGAAGTAAATTTGAGCGTATCTAATTTTGGTGCCTCTACCAGGGAAAGTGACTCTTAGCTTCACTTTAAGCTTATTACCAAAGATTAGTTAACATTTTCCTAATTTTCCTTTTTTTTATCTCCTGCAGATTTAACTTCCATGTATGACAAGTACGCTTAGTAGAAGAGAACACATTATCTCACCCGACCCAAACTAGAGTGTACACTGTGCAGAATGAATCAAAATTTAGTTATTCTCGATGAAGATCACAACCCGGATGCTCATGACAAACAATTACCCGAAAATCGTGGGGAAGGTGATATACGAAGGCAACCTCCCGCTCCACGCCCTGAAGAGTATTATAAGGGATATGATAATATTATTGACTCTGAAGGGCCACTTTTCTTGCCTCCCCTACCACGTGGACATACATTCGTGGAAACAAGTAGTCTGATGCAAATGCTCACCGCTAGAGGTTTGTTTTTTGGGATACCTTCTGAAGATCCACATGCTCACATCACAAAGGTGAGGTCAGTGTGTACCAGTTGTGTAGGAAAGCCTGATTTAAATATGGATGTAATTGGGTTGAGAGTGTCTCCTCTCTCACTGACGGGAGAGTTCGTTATATGGTTTACCGAACTTCCCTATAACTCAATGTACACTTTGAATTAACTAAGAGATGTGTTCTTAGCACGTCACTACCTGGTGTCTAAGAAGCTAAACTAGAAAAGTTGGGTGAAAAACCTTGTAGCACTACCGAGAGAATCACACAGTAGTTCTTGGGATAGGTTTACCTCGTTTTTGAGAAGTGTTCTCAATCACCCCATTGATTATGAATCACTAAAAAAATACTTCTATCAGGGATAGGATTATAATAATAAAGTAGTACTGGATACGATAGCGGGTGGTTCTTATGTGAAGTGTCCTTATGCTGAGTATGCTGAGAAGTTTGAGAAAATCTCCAAAAATAATAAAGATTAGAGCACTAAGAAGACAGATATAGGGAGAAACACTTTTGTAGTGCAATCTGCACACAACCCAGCCACAGAAGAGATTCGTGAAATAATGGCTTAAATGAGAACTGAGCCTAGGTTGGTGTTGAAACATGTTACTGGGGTGAAGATAAGGTAAATGCGGTGAACTACATGTCGAAACTACCACCGCCAACTAATGGGTATTATGCGGTAAATGACCAGACGGGGTTTTCGACAAACTGCCCAAGGCTCCAATTAGGAAAATTGGCGTCCAGGTCAAGGAAACCATGGTCGGAAATATTGTAATTACAATCGAAAGGATCATTATGTCCATGATGTGAATTACAACCGCGATAACAAGTTCAACCGGGGTAACTATTGTAATAGAAATGATAGGAGTGGGCTCTATATTCAACCTCAAAATCGTGAAGTTGCTCGAAGGGATGGTTGAGGAAGTATGGTGCGAGTTGAGGATATTGTGCAGAAAATAATGAGGAACATGATGTTAGTGATGAGCACACTAAAAAGTTGAGGAGTGACTTAGAAAGTATTGGGCAAAATGTAAATGCACATGCAGTCTCGATCAAGCATCTTGAATTGCAAATGGCTCAATTGTGTTCGACGGTGAACCCACGCTAACCGGGCACTTTTTCTAGCAATACTGTGCAAAATGCTAAAAATGATGGGCATTGTATGGCAGTAACGACTCGAGATGGTAAGCAAACCATTTATCCACCGTGGCCGTCTGGTGTAGAAAATGTGATAAGAGGCGATGATGAGGTAGTGGAGTTTAATGGTTAGTTAGAAGACAAACGGGGAAAGAAGTTGAGGTACAACAAAAGGTGACCCCCATGACTACACCTCAATTGCCACAGAGGTTACTGAAAAAGACCAAGGATGGTAAATACTGGCGTTTTATTACTATGTTGAAAAAGCTTTCCACCAATGTCCCTTTGATCAAAGCTCTTGAACAAATGCCTGGTTATGCCATGTTCATGAAGGATATGGTTACTAATAAAAGATCGGCCAGTTTTAAGAATAATGATAGAATGCAACATTGTAGTGCTATTTCTATAAGGTCTCTGGTGCAAAAAAAAGAAGATCCGGGTGCCTTAACTATTCCATGTACAATCGGGTTATTACACATTGTAAAAGCATTATATGAACTTGGGGCAAGCATAAATCTCATGCCTCTATCTATTTATAAGAACAAGGGTTTGGGTGACCCAAAGTCCATTTCGATGCGGCTACTGATGGCCGATCCAACGATATATAGGCCTATTGGGATACTTCACGATGTGTTAGTAAAGGTGGAGTCATTTATATCTTCGGCCAATTTTATGATTCTAGAATGTGAGGTTTATTTTGAGGTGCCTATTATCCTTGGGAGGCCATTCCTTGCTACAGGTAGAGCCTTAGTTGTATGGAGAAATGGAAAATAAAATTTCAGTTTAAAAATTAAGAAATGACTTTCAAAGTATGTAGGATCATGATGCAGAGTGGTGAGATCCAATCGGTGTTTTCCATATCTTACAGAGTTGAAAAGTCATCTAAGGTACTTAAAAAGTGTGAAGATTGCAACCTTGTGATAAATTGGGAAAAATTTCACTTCATGGCGAAAAAAAGTATTGTATTGGGTCATCGCATTTCAGAGAAGGGTATAGACGTTGATCGAGCTAATGTTGAGGTTATAGAGCGACTTCCTCCACCTCTCTTTGTAAAAGGTGTTAGAAGTTTTCTTAACCATGCAGGCTTTTATTGGAGGTTCATAGAGGAATTTTAAAAGATTGCACATCCTTTGTTAAAGTTTCTTCAAAAATATTGTGGGTTTCATTTTGATGAATCTTGTCTCAAGACATTTGGTGAGTTGAAGGAAAATTTGGTGTGTGCACCTATCATCATTTCTCCGGATTGGATCAAGCCCTTTGAGGTGATGTGTGATGCGAGTGGGGATGCTCTTGGTGTGGTATTGGGACAAAGAAGGAACAAAATCTTTTATCCCATTTACTTTGCTAGTAAATCCCTTCATGAAGCCCAAAAGAACAACACCGTGACTGAACAAGATCTATTTGCAGTAGTCTTTGCTTTCAAACAATTTTGCTCATATTTGCTTGGCACTAGAGTTATAGTGCATACTGATCATTATTCTTTCAGATATTTGATGGCAAAGAAGGTTGCGAAACTGAGGTTGATTCTTTGGGTATTACTATTTCAAGAATTTGACTTTGATGTAAAAGATAGATAGGGACCGCAAATAAAGTTGTTGATCACTTGTACCGATTAGATGATGAAGCAATGAGTGAGTTGGGTTAAAAATTTTGAGATTGATGATACTTACCCTGATGAGCATGTATTGGCTGCCTCTGAAGAATTGATCCCATGGTTCGTAGATTTTGTGAATTCTCTTGCTATTGATATCGTCCCACAAAACTTATGCTATCATTAAAGGAAAAAGTTCATTCATGGTGTGCAAAAGTTCTTTTGGAATGTCCCATACTTATATAGGAGTTGTGCTGATGGGCTTATTCGGCGTTGTGTGTTGGTAGTTGAGATGTTAAGTGTTTTGGAGGCATGAAATTCTTTGCCTGTAGGTGGGCATCATAGTTGTATTCGAACTTCTCACAAGATCATGAAATGTGGATACTATTGACCAACCATCCACTAAGATGCTCATGAGTTTGCCAAGGCATTTCACGAAAGCAAGAGCTCACTCTAAACCCCATTTTAGTGATTGAGTTGTTTAATGTGTGGGACATTGACTTTATGTGAGTTCTAATTGGATGAAGTGCATTCTTGTGGTAGTCGATTATTTGTCTTAATGGGTGGAAACTATTGCACTCGCAAATAATGAAGGGAAGAGTGTCACAACGTTCTTGAAAAAGAACATATTTTCCAGATTTGGCACCCCAAGGGATATTATTAGTTATGGGGGATCTCAC
Source organism: Solanum lycopersicum (assembly GCF_036512215.1). Lineage (NCBI taxonomy): Eukaryota > Viridiplantae > Streptophyta > Magnoliopsida > Solanales > Solanaceae > Solanum > Solanum lycopersicum. The sequence continues at coordinate 35,309,104 of NC_090808.1, forward strand.
TTTTGCAACAAGTTGTTTAAGGTATTATTGGAAAAGTATGGGGTTCGCCATAATGTGGCCACTCCTTACCATCCTCAAACTAGTGGGCAAGTTGAGGTGTCAAACAGGGAGATTAAGAAAATTTTGGAAGAAACACTGAATACTAGTAGAACATATTGGTCAAGGAGGTTTGATGATTCTCTTTGGGCCTACCGAAAAGCATAAAAGACTCCAATAGGTATGTCCCTTACCAACATGTACATGGGAAGGCTTGTCACTTACATGTTTAATTTGACCATAAGGCCATATGGGCAATAGAGAAGTTGAAAATGGATTGGAATGAGGCTGCGGAAAAGAGGTTAAACGGGTTGAATGAGCTTGATTAATTTTGCTTGAAGGCATATGAAAGTTCATCCCTCTACAAAAAAAAGATGAAGAAGTACCATGACCAAAAGATTGAGAAGCACAATTTTTTGGTCAAGGATTAGGTGTTTTTGTTCAATTCTAGGTTGTATTTGTTTCTGGGCAAACTATGTCTAAATGGATTTGTCTCTATTCGATCACCCAACTATTCCCTCATGGTGAGATTGAGTTGGAGAACAAGGAGGGTGTGAGGTTCAAGGTGAACGAACAGAGAATTAAAATATATTTAGGGCATGCTGAAACGACGAAGGAAGTAATCGAGGCATACCATCCTTATAATGTCCGAGTACTAAAGATCTCCCCATCGTGCCGTGATGTAAAATCAAGCTCTCATTTAAAGTCATCCCAATATGTATCCTCTATCCAGCTATAGGTTTTTATGATTCTTTAGGCATAGTTGCATTATTTTTACTTTTATTTATTTAAATTTCCATCTGACTACTCTATTTTTTTCATTAATAGTGCTGGCTAGAGAATAGATTAGGGCCCGTGTCCAACAAGTTTCAAAAAAATACAAAAAAGATTATCTTAATGGGTGTTCAATGTGCAGGTATCAAATCACTAGAAATCTGCAGAAAAATTTGTCTGATGTCCCCATTGATGGACCGTCATGTCGTCGATGCACCGTCAATAGGATACGCCATTCCAAGGTATGTTTTAAAATTTTCAAAGTTAGAGAACCCTCGACGGACCCCCATGTCGGACCATCGACCCTGTTACGGTCCATCGATGGGGAATCATTCCGTCTTTACTCACTTACCCTACCTGACCCGTCCAGTTGAATATTAAAAGTTTTAACCTTTTAAAATTCCCACCTCTTCACATAACCGTTGATAACCGTTTCTCTCCTCATTTCCTACAATTTCTACCCACTTCATCACCATTGACTCCCATTCCCTCTTCATCTTCTACTTTCCCACATTTGCCCCAAATTCCGGCAGTCCCTTTCTCTACTAAATTCATCCAATTTCTTCAGTCCTTTGTCGGTCGGTGTTCATGGTGGTTGTTGCCGCTGTTCAAGTCCTAGAGTTTGTACTCTTATTCTTCTACTACAGATGTAATGTATGATGTTATGATCTGCTTAGATTAGCTTTTGTTGATATGCCTGATTACTGTGATGTCTAAACTGTTTGGGTATTTAATTTTGGACCATGTTGCATGCTAAAACTTCCACACAAAGGTCCTCAGTCCCTTAGAACACTGAAATTTAAAAAGATGGGGGTGTATTGAAATAAAATAGAGTGTGTCTTTATGATTGTGTTCCTGACCTAGGGTTTGATAGGCTGTCGAAAATGCATGTTAAAACTAGGAAAATTCATGCCCTACGGATAATGGGATTCTAGGTAATGTTTAGTAAAATTAGGATTCTAAGAATACTTCAAATTAGTATGATAGGGTATCAAAGTTTGGCTGAAAAATTCTGTTACCTGAAGATCAGCACGAGACCCCATCGATGGACCATCGTTGGGGTCTGTCATCCCTACCTTTCCTAGTTTAATATAAGTGTACCTTGACGGACCACTTTGACGAAGCATCGTTCCTTCGACGATCTGTCCTTCACATCCGTCGACACTGTCAGAACCTTTGTTTTTGACATTTTTAAAATTTATTCTAAGTGTCTCTCGACAGACCCTTATGATGGACCGTCATCCCTTCCACAGTCCGTCCTGCACAACCATTGACACTATCACAACATTTATTTGTGATGTTTTTAAAATTTATTCTAAGTGTCTCTTGACAGACCCTTATGAAGGAACATCGTCCCTTCGACGGTCCCTTCTGAACAACCATCGACACTATCAAAACCGTTTCGCATGTTTTTAAATTAATTCTAAGTGTTCCTCCATGGACCCCCATGACGGAACATCGTGCCTACGATGGACCATCGATCCGTCCGTCCTGCACACTGTATTTCTACACTGTCATTTTTTTTCTATGATTTGCTGCTTCCTCTGGTACTAACTACTTCTCTCTACACATAAAAATTGCACCTAATCAGGACCGTGTCTACTCACGAGGGCGTTCCAAGTCAGTCGTCCCGTTGAACCGACTTATCATAGGGTAAGAAGATGAGAATGACCTAGAGTACGTGCCACCAGGCACCCGCACCATTACCCCTGCTACCCGTTCTACTACAGGCACACCCACAAGGGTGGTGTCCGGCATAGTCACTGCCTCCCAGTTTGAAAAGGAGCGCATACTGACAGGCACACCTTCTGGGTCTTCTACATAATCTGAGAGAGCATCAGGCTTTGAGAATTCTTCCGATTTTGAGGAAGTGTCCAATTCTGAGGAGGTCTTTGGGTATGAGAAGGCCTCTGCTCCCATTATCCCATCCCAGTATTCCTCGTCTGATGAGGCTGATAGTGCTTATTCTACACCAGCACCGAAGACTATTGACCCTGCCCCGATTTCTAATTAGCTCAATCGGTGAAGTGTTGAGGGAAATATCAGGTATACACTAACACCAAGCTGTCGATTGACAAGGGGGTCATGATCCAGACCGTAACACCAGAGCGGTGGGTCAATACGAGGATTCTCCCCACCATGCCGGCAATTCATAAATTATTTACCAGGCATTGGCTTGAGTTAAAAGATCAGGATGTGGCCGCTACAATGAGGAGATGGTCCGAGAATTCTACACCTTCTATGTGGCGACTCTCCTATCTTAGCTAGAGATGTGGGCATCCCCAACTAAACATGCTACTTTGGATTACGTCTGAGTCCACGGCAAGCGGGTTGACATTTCCTTACCGGCCATTCGTTGGTATCTCTATGGCGTAGAGGTTGATGCCACTAGGACACCTCTCACCGACGAGTTTGACTATCGGTGGAAGTTTATTAAAGATTGTTGGTTCTAGCTAGAGCTAGAGTTAAGTGAGACAACCAAGCGGTGGATTGCACAGTACCTTTCTGTCGATGGTGAGGCTGCCGATTGGGTGATGGATCCTAAGGGAAGTATCAGGAAGGCTAACCTTACCTTCACAACAATGTTTTTGTTGCTACTAGACCGACACCCTTTCCCCCACTGCTGCTGATAATATAGTCAGCATTGATTGTTCAGTGGTAATGGCTGCGATGATTGTGGGGTTCGAGGTGGACTTCGCACGACTACTATAGGCAGTGATGCACGAGAGGGACATATCGGTCACTACTACTTACCCTTTCCCATGCATGGTTTTTTCTCTATGCAGGTTTGTAGGAGTGCCCGTGTGGCACATTGATGTGCTCAAGACCCTGTCAAGCAAAGTATATATTGGCCTCATTCAAGATGAGGCTAATGAGTTGAATCCCAAGAGGGCATCGTATAGAGGTGCAGCCGCTAGGTGAGAACCTGGCAGCCACTATAGAGAAGGCCCAAGGGGATAATCCGGGTACATTTGAGCCTACCGACAACACTCTGGTCGAGTCTATCCCGAGTGGCAGCACTGCTTGGAGCTCTTACCACTCTATCCCATCTGCTACAGTAATCCTTCTAGCTAGGGTCCAGAAAGTTGAGGCCCAAATGTCCACACTTCTGTATCAAATCCAGCCTTAAATGACAAGGTCTACTGTTGAGACAGAGGAGCACTTAGAGAGGAAGATGGCCCACCACACTGAGAAGAAGGTCATGGAGGTCCACCAGCACTTAGAAGCTTTTGAGTTGCGGGTTCTAGCCCGACCATCCCCTGGAGTGGATGTGACGGCTCTCTAGGTCTGTGTGGAGTGTGTTAGAGTAGAATTAGATACTATACTGAAGGCCTTGGTACCATAGTCTAAGGCCCCTTTTGCAGAACCCGCTAAGGACACAGTGTTGGATACCACAGTGCCACCACCTCCACCATGAGAGCATGCCAAGAGGCATCGGACTAGAGATGAGGAGGATTGCCGATCTCGAAAGAAGGAGCACCTTGATTGGAAGCTGCGAGGAGAGCCTCACTTATTGATGAGGAGGCCCTCGTGTTAAGGGCTATAAAGTTTGTTGTTGGGGTGTCTAGCTGCATTTTTTATGAGGCTGAGAGGAGCACTAGTGCTGGTACTGTTGTTGCTGAGGACACTACTGAGGGTGTCCCGACTACCGAGGGAGAGGGTTCAGGGCAATCGAACCTGCCACCTTGTTGATCGTCGGCGGTTTGAGCCTCATGTTTGCTTCACTAACCACTTTATATTATATGCTTTTGTGCATTAGGGATAATTGCATGTCTTTTTTTTTGGGGTGGGGTAAATGGAAAGTGAGTGCTAGGGTGATGTCTGAGTAGCCCAACTCACGATTCTCTCTTGGGGTTTTCTTGCCTGTGTTCTCTTTCCCCAATAGAATGGTTATTTTTATTGTTAAATCGCCATGTTTGTATCTTTTGTAAATAGTATAGAAATGGAATCTTAAGCATGATGGCTAAAAAAAATATATCCTGATTTAATGGAAATGTTGCATGACTAGGCAGAGTAACTGATAAATGTTTTGTTCTAAGCATGACATAAAGATACACCACTACATGACCCTAAATATAACACTCGAACTAGGTGTCAGATAATCTGGTAGAGTAATTAGATGTCAAGGTACTGTGAGGAAAATTTGAATAGTCCACTATTTGTAATGAGTTAGAACTTACCTGGTTAGTCTTGCTAAATGTAAGCCATAATAGACAATTAGGAAAGGATCATAGGCCTTGCTCAATATATCCAATCTTTAGCCTAAATGATAGAAAAAAATTGAATGAAATTAATCCCTTCTTGATCCAAATGATTTGAGCTTAAAATAGACCTTTCTTTTTTACCCAACTGATCTTTTCTGGGAACAGTGTGTTGGCTCTTGTCCCTCCTTGGACATAAGCATAATTTGAGGGTGGATAATGGAGAAAACATCCTTGTTGTGGCCTTGACACAACTTTGGGTATTGTGTTCTTTGCTCATGGCAAAGCGATGAGTTGAGGGTGGCTATTATGAGGAATACTCCGAAAATGGGGTTGAAAAAATAAAAATAGAAAAACAAGAAAAGAAAAGTAACTCAAGTAAAGTTTAAATGAAGGAAAACAAAATTAATATTAAAAAAATACAAGAAACGAGAAGAGTCACTTATAGAAATGGAAAAAGTAGGGAGAATAGCAAGGTTAAGGAAAATTGAGAAAAAAGGCGAAATTAAACCATAAAAAGGTAAGACGCTTAGCCATTATGAGCAGGGCAAGAAGTCACTAAAATATATCTAAATGTACCTTGCCTTACCTTGAGCCTAATTTACAAGATAAGAAAGTTCTATCATGATCCTAAGAATGCATTATGGTAAACTTAAAGTAGTAAAGATAAGAGCAAGACTATGGTAACAAGTATAAATGAGGTGAGAAGTTTTTATGAGAGTGAGTGTTGAAAAATAATCCTTATACTCAAACTGAAATCATTATGTGAAAAATGAGGATGTTTTTTTGAAATGAGGATACTAGTTGCAATACCGGAAAAATTCGTACCTTAGTGAGAGATCATAGAGGATAGGTGTCGGTTGTGGTGAGTCTGTGTCATAGTCTGATCAACATAAACAAGCCTTATAGTGATAGCATGCATAAATCATCTTTAAAAAAATCGAGATTGATAGCCAGATGATTGCAAAAAGTTAAAATAAGGATACATTTGTATAAACATTTTGTGGTGAGTTATAGTGCGTCGCTTGAGGACAAACAACGAATTTAAGTTGAGAGTGTTGATGTGCCGTGGTTTTACGGTACTTTCAATGCGTTTTCCTTAAATTTAGTGTGTGTCTAAGGCCGTTTTGTATTGGTTTTGATGAAGTTTTCTCTTTGTTTGCAGGAAATCTATCTTGAAGTAGAACGTGGGAGAATTGTCTTGAAAATTACAAAAGGGACGACCTACGGAGCCATCGATGATCTGTCGTGACCTTAACGATCCATAGGTGGCCATCATTGTACGAAGAAAAAGGATGCTAAAGGAGGTTAGGGAATTAAGACAAAGTGTGGGGCTACAGAGGCTCTCGAAGGACCTTCATAGGCACGACAGACAGTCCTGCACATCCGTCAATGTTAACATAAAGTAGCTCTAGTACCCTTCTCTAGAAGATTCTAAGTATGGAAGAACGGAAGACATCGACGGTACTTCGTGATCGCCACGGATTGTCATCCATGTACGTCTATGGTCATATAAAGTTTGTGAAGAAAGCAGAAGAAAAAGGAATTAAGTATGGACCAGCGGAGGGCCTCGATGGTTCGTCATGACCTTGACGGTGCGTTGCTCCAGTTATCGACTCAGATGTGTTTTGGGGCAGATTTTCATTAAATAGATTTCCCTCTTTTGTTAGGACTCTATTATTATAAATACTTGTAAAAACCTCATTTTTGGGGTTAGACTCTTGGATATTTACTAGTTTTATTGTTCTAAGTGTTGAATTTTGGAATTTTTTGAAAATTGCATTGTTTTTCTAAATCGTTTCTTGCAAGTTTTTTATTAATTCAAGTAATCATCTGGATTTTCTTCATTCTCATTCAAATAATGCATGAATTCTTATCTAATTAATATAAATTTTTTGATTATTAACATGGGTAACTGAACTCGATAACTAGGATTGTGGGTACCATGGGTAATTAACAAGGTAAAACCTAGATAAAATAACAATTCTCGAATAGTGTCTTGCATGTGTTGATAATTCTTTCGTTTAAAATTCTTTTTAATGAGTACACACATTAGAAATCACCTTCTTGCTACTTGTGGACTAAGGAGGTAGATAATACGATAAGAATTATCAATGTAGATTTAGTATACACTATCTATAGGGAAGTGTCAGTTGGTGCGAAGTAACAACTAAGCCAAACATCGATTATGATGCTTAATATGAGGTAAAGGTAAGGTTTAGTAGAGCGCACACACGTAGGCGGACCAAGGTGCGGAGTGAAATTCCCTTGTTGTCGGACTATTGAATTAGGGATACATAACTTACCACTTTGCATGCAAGATACTAGGAAAGGATTGTAATAGCTAGAATTGCTGTTTTATGAACCTTTGGGTAACACTTAAGCCCTAGTTGTTCTCTTTACTGGATAAAAATCAAATCTTTGAACCTGTTACTTATGTACTTAGAAATAGCTAGTTACAGTTATTGCTTAAAACCCCCCTTTTTGTTACTGATTTAATGGAAAGGACTTAATTAAATAGAAGTAATATTAGGTTAAAGTGATGTCTAAATCATTTTCCTCATTACATTGACCTCAACCTCATAGTTGGGTTCTTCACTTGATACGAACGCTTATACTTCTTTTTGAGAAGTAAATTTGAGCGTATCGGCCTTATTCAAGACATTTTTGTGAAAGTCCTTGTTTAATGAATGTCTCTTAAAAGTTCTAATGGTAATAATGACTTATCTAAAGGCATGTTAAAAATATACTTATTTGGAGTAGCCTTCAAGATTACTTATGTAGGCTTGAAGAGGGTCTATAAGTGGCCTCTTTATGTTTTACTTAGGTGAGTCTTAAAGTAATTCTACGTAGGAACTTTAATTACTGAAATGGGAATAATCTTATTTTAGGTAATCTAAAGGATATTTTTGGTGTCTGTGAAGGGATTGTATAGGGTAATCTAAAGCCTTGATTGTATAGTGGTCCTCACTAGATTCTAGAACATTGTGATGTTTAGAATTCCTTTTTTAAAGTGTTGTAATATAATTAGTTATTTTCTATATGTTAAAGTATGGGTCGTGTCCCAAATATTTATGTATCTAAGATGGTGACTTCAAACTTAGTTATATTCCTTATGTTTTTAACAAAAACTATTTGAAGTACTAATTCATGTGAAAAACTTTTAATTCCACTCTACTTTTCATACATGTATGAAATCAATGATATCATAGGGCTTGTACAAGAATTCAAAGAGGTCAAGTACAACATGTTGCGGTTCAAGACCACCAATAATTTCTAGGGTATTATCTCGGTTCCTGACACGATAAGTGAAGGGATAACCCTGAACCTTTTTTTCAGTATTTCTGGACTAAATAATTAGGCCACTACAAAAGATAGTGACCCTTCAACATATTACAACGAAAATGTCTATATGCACGGGACCAATTAGGAAAATAAGACAACACAAGGAGGAAAGAAAAGAGTCGCAAAATATACTCTAGCCTTCCAAAATGGTAGGCTTCTCACTCACACGAGGCCATTGTGACGACAAACCTCCCGTTGAAGGAAGAGAACGTAAACTATAAAGGAGGAAATAAGGAATAGTTTCCTCAATTTTAACCCTTTCTCACTCAAAACATTCTAAATCCTCTCTATCACCCTTCTATGAACGTCAAAATCAAGGTAAGTTATTTTTCCTTACACTCTTTACTTCAATATTTACTTTTATAAATGCCAATGGGGAAAGTTTTGGGTCAGACATTGTTTTTGTAGTAATTAGATTTTTCCTAACCCAGTCATGTTTTGGAGGAAATCGGAGTCATTAAAGTGTAGAGAAATCTTGTAGAAATCCGGTGGATATTGATAACATTATTACTGAGATAACTCGTTAAGAAACCCGTACGACTTTATGGAATTGAGTTTGATTGGATAGATATCCAGGAATCGTATTTATGAATGTAGAGCCATTCAGGATTGAGATACCTTTCGATCAAGATTTGAATGGACGGATGAGATTAATATGGAATTTCAGAGTTGTATTGGAATGACCAAAATTGAAATAAGAATTGACCAAAATTGAAATTAAAGGGCAGTTATGATTTAAATATAATTGGAATTGGAATGACTCGAATAGAAATAAATTGGAACAGAATGAGCTAAGATTAAATATTTTTGAGAAAAATTAAGGAATCACTATCAAATTAAAACACTACATACACTAAAATATTTTTATATAATTGAATATCACTTAAATTTTAAAACGTATGAATGAAATAAATATTTTGAATTCACTAATAATTTTAAAAATATTAAACTAATATTTACAAATTTTTATAAAATATGCATACTAATATACAATTATTATTATTTTTTGATAAAATCTACTAAATTTTAAACTCCAAATGTATTTAAAAACAATAGAATCAAATAACATTTCTAAAAAAACTTAGAGGTTATTCAAAATTAGGTGTTAACAATTTATTATGTCGCGTGCCATTTGTCGAAAAATGAGTTTTGATGCATGACCTAACAACTCTTTTGGGATTTGGGTTTGAAGAGTCACCACCTAACAAATCATGACGCATTAGGTCACCTATAACCTAACTAAGTCTAACTAAGGTCAACGAACTTAAAAAACGAGTAAGGATTTAAATTACCTCGAGGGGAAGGTGTTAGGCATCCCTCGAGGTCAACAAATGTGGGTCCCGACCGTATGTCATGCAATTTATGTGGGGGTTATAAGTAGCGAATAAGATCACTTCATTATTTTATTAGTTAATTAAGAAGGCTTACTAAATGGTAACATAATATTAAAAAATTAAGACTATTTTATTATTTCAATTAATTAATTAAGCATCCAAGGCTAGGTGATAATAATATTAAATAATTAAGATAACTCTTTTATTTATTTATTTAGTTAATTAAGCATCAAAAACTAGGCGATAACATAATTATAAACAAATAAGATCACATCATTATTTTAGGTAATTAGTTAAGCATGCATAACTAGGGAATAATATTAGACATAACAAATGCTAAGAGGTTGATAAAGGGGTCCTTGAAGAGGGCTCAAGCGTTAGCAAGGAGGATGCCAAGGCAGCTTGGGAACATCCCTTATTTGAGGGTGCCTGCGCGTCGTGCAACCCACATTCAAAGGGGAAAATTTTACTTGCGGCATGGGGCTGTCACAAACTTCTCTGCATCATACCAAAGTCCATAAAAATATTTGACGGTGCCCTCGCGACGCGCAACCATGTCGCGAATTCGGTCGCATCATTTTTAAGTCAAGGTGATTTCAAAAAAAGGTATAACTAAGTGAGGGGTATTTTGGGTATTTTATGGCACGACTATATATTGATTTTAGGTAAGTTTTGAGTCATTTTTACTCACCAAAATAAAATGCCCTATTGAAATAAAATTAAATCTCACTTCTCTCTAGTTTATATCACTAGCCCAAGATCCCCATTGAATAAGAAGACCAAGATTTCTCTAAGGCTGCAAGATCAAGGATTTCTCTCACAAATATTAGAGGATTGTTAAGGTATTGTAAAAAACCGCATGTACACCTTAGAAGATAAGGAATTCTTTGGTTGCAACGTCGGATGTATTGTACAATCCTTTTAGACATCTTTTATTGCATATATACAAAAAGTAGTGCGGAATTATAACTTTTTCTTTCAAAACGTAATGCAAAATTAATTTCATAAAATAACTACCATATACCTCCATAAATCTATCTATGACATCATGAGTAAGAAACTCTTGGGTCACATCCCATAAAAGTCTAAACAATGAAAGAATAACGTAGTAGTGATTTCCTCGGTTGCAATCCTTGGAAACTCTACCCCTTTAATGCAAATCAATAACCTCAAGAACTTACGTGGACAACATGTAGGTAATATGCAATAGTACAATATGTACTAAGTATGGATACTATCATCCAAACGTAAGATATCTCGAAGGTTTAGTGAATATTCGATATAATCATAAGAGAAAAAGACATAAGCATAACATGAATAACATAAGCATATTAAAGCATCATAAAACATATAAGAGCTCATTCTTAACTCAATGTCTTTATTATTTAAATGAACTACATCACAAGCCACCTCCAAGTATACTAGTGCAAGGCTAAGGTAGCATCCCATACTACTACCAAAACTAAGTAATTCTCTTTTGTCATTCAAGATCTTAGTCCACTTTCATAATAAGGACCTAAATACATCTTAAAACATGAGCAATATTCCCCTAGATCACCGATCACCTCAATGAATACTTGTGCAACGCATGTGAAGCATTACACACTGCCTCACACACTAAGCATATCATGAAGTCACCCTATCTTTATTTATGTCATTTATGGGAGTCATCTAATAGACCAACTTCATATTGCCAAGGAACTATGATCTTATGTGAATTATGTCATGGTAGGAAACTATAGCAATGTCCAAGCTAAGCATACATCATGTAGTGTTCATGTCATAGGTAGCTTCAAGACATGCGTGTACCATTATAACGACCTATTTAGTCGTTTTGAGCAGCAGATTTTATTTCTGGAAAACTGGCTGAGATGACGGACCCCATGACAGACCGTCATGGGCACAACGGACCGTCGCAGGGTCTCGATTCAAAACACTTAGAAAATCTGAAATAGGGTACTAAAAATCGACTCTCTAAACATCGTAATGAAATGGCAGGACGGACCGTCACAGACTCTTCAGAGAAATTGAATCTCTGAACTCTGTGACGGGGCAGCAGGACGGGCCATCGAAGGCGCGACGGGCCGTCGCAAGCGCGACGGGCCATCGCAGGCTGCGTAATCCCAATCTGGGTCGGATTTCTTTATACGTTTTAAGGGACGTATTTGACTATTCCTGCTTTAATTATAAAGTTAGTGGGTTAATGTTAATAACTCTAATTACTTGGGGGTTAAAAAAGGTAACCTTAAGTTAATTAGTGGGTTATTATTGCCATCTTTTATTCTTAATTATATACTAATTAGGGTAAAAGAAAGGGGGTTTGAATAAAGAAAATAGAAAGAACAAAGAGAGAGAGAGGATTGATCGAGAGAGGATAGACAAAGAGGAAAACACAAAGGTTTGGGAATTTGCTTGCTTGATCACTAATCTTCGGTGGAGGTAGGTTATGGTTTCTCTTACAATATTCGTAGTAAACTCTTAATAGCGAATGATATGTATTGATAATATCGTAAACCCTGCTATTTGCTTAATTGTATGCTTGCATGAATGTAATTATATAATTGTGATTATATAAGCATGATGAAGTTATTGAATCCAAAATCTTGCAAAACCCTAATCTCTTTGTTAATGATGAGGCCTTGGTATAAAAGAAGGCGCGATGAACTAAAATAATGAGATTGATGAAGCCTTGGTATAAAAGAAGGCGTGATGAACTAAAGTAATGAGATTGATGATGCCTTGGTAAGAAAGAAGGCTTGATGAATTGATAGAAGGAGATTAGGGGATCGGGTGTCACGAACCGACACGTAGATTTAGGGGATCGGGTGTCACGAACCGACACGTAGATTTAGGGGATCGGGTGTCACGAACCAACACGTAGATTTAGGGGATCGGGTGTCACAAACCGACACGTAGATTTAGGGGATCGGGTGTCACGAACCGACACGTAGATTTAGGGGATTGTGTGTCACGAACCGACACGTAGATTTAGGGGATCGGAGTGTCATGTTCCGACACATAGTGGTAGGGGATCGGAGTGTCACGTACCGATACAAGAGGATTAATGATTATGAGGGAGCGGAGTGTCACGTATCGACACAAGAGAAATAAAGATAATGAATCTTGAAAGATGTTAATATACTCAATCTAATGAACATAATTCCCAAATGAGTATGGTATTGAGGCTTGAGTCCTCATGTGTGAACTTGACGGTAATTGTTAATGATATAGTACTTGCTGTTGCTACATGTTGAGAATCATAGTTGATTTTATGATATTTCTTGGTATATATTGATTCTTATTTTGAGTTGGCCGATGATATCAACTCAGTACCCGTGTTTCTTACTAACCCCTACTTTTATGTTTTCTTCTTGTTTATTTGTGGAGTGCAGCAAACGTGCCGTCATCTTCGACTCAACAGTAACTCTAGCCAGTCTTCATTACTCCGGATTTCAAGGTGAGCTAAAGCTTCTAGCTTAGACTGGATCTTCTTCTTCATGTCATGATGCCTTGATGTTCTGGCATGGACTAGCTTTCTATTTATGTTTAGTTTCTTAGATACTCTTAGATTTAGTAATTTGAGATAGATGTTCTTGTGATGATGACTTCCAGATTTTGGGGATAATAATAGTTATTGATTTTATTAATGAGTTTAAGTCTTCCGCATTACATTCTGTTGATATTATATTGAAATGTTTAAGGTTTAGATCGGTTGGTTCGCTCACATAGGATGGTAAGGGTGGGTGCCAGTCACGGCCGGGTTTTGGGTCGTGACAAACTTGGTATCAGAGCATTAGGTTCGCTGGTCTCATCACACAAGAACGAGTCTAGTAGAGTCTTAAGGAATGGTAGGGGGACGCCTTTACTTTTCTTTGAGAGGCTATAAGACTTTAGGAAAATTCCATTCTTTCAATATTTCTTTCGTGCTATTACTTGGGTCCAATTAATATCTAGGTGATACAAATTGGTATCTGACCATCTTCACTCTGTTTCACAGTTGGTTAGAACTAGAGCAACAACTGCGCCAACACCAACATCGGCAAGACAAGAAGCTTCCGAGCCAGCCACCGGGGCTGTAGCTCGAGGAAGAGTAGCGGCAAGAGTCCGTGGTAGAGGTCATGGGAGGACGTCCTCTAGAGGAAGAGGACGAGCACCTAGCCCATCTGATACTAGGGCGGTGACTACTCCACCGACTGAGGAAGGGGAGAATGAACAAGTGCAAAATGAGGAATTGCCACCCCAACCTACCCCAGAGATGATCAATCAGGTTCTCGCTTATCTTAGTGAATTGTCTGATCAGGGTCAGGCCCCTCCAGTGTTTTTCTGCACCAACACCTCCGGCTTCAGAGGTACAACATGCAGCCACTATGGCTCCTCTTATGGATGCCTCATTGGACATAGGCATGTTTCCACGTCTGACTGCTGGGCCTATAATGACAAATGATCAGCATGAACTTTTCAGTAAGTTCTTGAAATTGAAACCTCCAGTCTTCAAGGGTGCTGAATCTGAGGATGCTTACGATTTTCTGGTTGACTGTCATGAGCTACTACACAAGATGGGTATAGTAGAATGGTTTGGTGTTGAGTTCGTGAGTTATCAGTTTCAAGGGAATGCCAAAATGTGGTGGCGGTCACATGTTGAGTGTCAACCAACAGAGGCACCACCTATGACTTGGGCCTCATTCTCTAGCTTGTTTATGGAGAAGTATATCCCCCGAACTTTGAGGGATAGGAAAAGGGATGAGTTCTTGAGCCTAGAGCAAGGTAGGATGTTGGTCAATGCATATGAGGCTACATTTCGTGCACTATCCAGATATGCCACCCAACTTTGTTTTAGTCCACAAGAGTGGATTTGTCGTTTCGTTAAGGGGTTGAGGTCAGAGTTGCGGATTTCAGCCTTACAGGTAGCGGCTACGGCAAAATCCTTCCAAGAAGTGGTAGATTTAATGGTAGAGGTGGAAGGAGTGAAGCCAGATGAATTCACCATGGCATCGACATCAAAAAGGTTTCGAAAGGGAGGTGAGTTTAATGGTTCTTACTCTAGAGGACAGGGTTCCGGAAGTTACTCAATTCGACCCATTCAGTCTTCACTACAGACTGTAGTTGGGGGTCAACCTCAGACCGGTCAACACTTCTCTGAGAGACCTATGCTTGACTCTAGAAAGTGTTATGGATGTGGGGAGACTGGACATATTAGGAGGAATTGTCCCAAATAGAGCTATAGACCCCCAATAGCTAGAGGTAGAGGTGGTCATGGTAGAGGTCGTTATTCTAGGGGACGTGGTGGTCGAGGTAATGGTGGTCACCAAAACGGCCGGGGTGATGGGAAAACTGGAGCCACTACATCACAACATTGTAGGGGCAATGGACAAACAAATGAAAGGGCCCATTGTTACGCTTTCCCTGGGAGATCGGAGGCGGAGACATCTAATGCTCTCATCACAGGTAATATTCTGGTTTGTGATTGAATGGCTTCTGTATTGTTTGATCCTGGATCCACATTTTCTTATGTATCTTCCTCATTTGCTAATGGTCTAAATTTACATTGTGAATTACTTGATATGCCTATTCGTGTTTCTACTCCGGTGGGTGAGTCTGTAGTAGTTGAAAAGGTATATAGGTCTTGTTTGGTGAACTTTGTGGGGAGCAACACTTATGCAGATTTGGTGATTTTGATGTAATTCTGGGTATGACTTGGCTTTCTCCGCAATTTGCGATCTTGGATTGTAATGCTAAAACGGTGACGTTAGCCAAGCCTGGGACAGATCCGTTAGTGTGGGAGGGTTACTACACTTCCAATCCAGTGCGTATCATCTTCTTTCTTCGTGCTAAGAAAATGGTTAGTAAAGGGTGTTTAGCTTTCTTGGAACATCTCAAGGATGACACTACCCAAGTACCTTCGATTGAGTCGGTTTTGGTGGTCCGTGAGTTTCTGGATGTGTTCCCTGCAGATCTTCCTGGTATGCCACCAGATAGGGATATTGACTTCTGTATTGATCTTGAATTGGGTACTCGCCCCATTTCTATACCCCCTTATAGAATGGCTCCCGCGGAGTTAAGAGAGTTAAAAGCCCAACTTCAAGAGTTGTTGAGCAAAGGCTTCATTAGACCAAGCGCATCCCCTTGGGGTGCTCTGGTTTTGTTTGTATAGAAGAAGGATGGGAGTTTTCGAATGTGCATAGACTACCGGCAGTTGAACAAGGTAACCATAAAGAACAAGTATCCTCTTCCTCGCATTGATGACTTGTTCGATCAGTTACAAGGTGCTTGTGTCTTCTCTATGATTGACTTGAGATCCGATTATCATCAATTGAAAATACGGGCAACGAATGTGCCAAAGACTGCTTTTACGAACGAGGTATGGGCATTACGAATTTGTAGTGATGTCTTTTGGTCTTACAAATGGCCCTGCTGCGTTCATGAGCTTGATGAACGGGATTTTTAAGCCATATTTGGACCTTTTCGTGATTGTATTTATTGATGATATACTGATATACTCTAAAAGTAAGGAGGAACATGAGGAGCATTTGAGAATGGTATTGGAAATGTTGAGGGAGAAAAAGCTTTATGCCAAGTTATCTAAGTGTGAGTTTTGGCTAGATGCAGTGTCCTTCTGGGGGCACGTGGTTTCTGAGGATGGAGTGATGGTGGATCCTTCTAAGATTGAGACAGTGAAGAATTGGGTAAGACCTACTAATGTGTCAGAAATAAGGAGCTTTGTTGGGTTAGCTAGCTACTACCGCCGATTTGTCAAGGGATTCTCTTCTATTGCTTCCCAACTGACGAACTTGACTAAGCAAAATGTTCCATTTGTATGGTCGGATGAGTGTGAGGAAAGCTTTCAGAAGCTCAAGACTCTTTTGACTACTGCACCAATTCTCACCTTGCCAGTGGAAGGTAAGAATTTCATTGTCTATTGTGATGCATCCTATTCGGGTTTGGGTGCAGTGCTAATGCAAGAGAAGAATGTGATTGCTTATGCTTCAAGACAATTAAAAGTGCATGAACGTAACTATCCAACTCATGATTTGGAATTGGCCGCGGTAATGTTAGCATTAAAGCAATGGAGACACTACATATATGGGGTTTAGTGTGAGGTCTATACGGATCATCATAGCCTACAGTATGTCTTTACTCAGAAAGATTTGAACTTGAGACAGAGGAGATGGATGGAACTACTGAAGACTACGACATCACTATTTTGTATCATCCGAGGAAGGCGAATGTTGTAGCGGATGCTTTAAGTAGAAAGGCGGGAAGCATGGGAAGTCTAGCTCACTTCCAAGCTTCTAGACGCCCATTGGCTAGAGAAGTTCAGATTCTGGCTAACGACCTTATGAGATTATAAGTAAAGGAGAAGGAAGGATTTTTAGCTTGTGTGGAGGCCAGATCTTCCTTCCTTGACTTGATTAAGGGAAAGCAGTTTAATGATGAAAAATTGATCCGGATCCGAGATAAAGTGTTGCAAGGAGAGGTTAAACAAGCAATAATCGATGAGGAAGGTGTTTTGAGGATTAAGGGAAGGGTATGTGTACCCCACATCGATGATTTGATCAACACTATTCTGACAGAGGCTCGTAGTTCAAGGTATTCGATACATCCGGGTGCAACCAAGATGTACCGTGACCTAAAGAAACACTTTTGGTGGAGTAGAAGCGTGATATTGTGGATTTATTGCCAAATGTCCAAACTGTCAACAAGTAAAGTATGAACACCAAAGGCCCGGGAGAACACTTCAGAGAATGCCCATCCCTGAATGGAAGTGGGAAAGGATTGCAATGTATTTCGTGGTTGGTCTTCCAAAGACATTGGGAAAGTTTGATTCTATTTGGGTAATTGTTGATAGGTTAACTAAGTCTGCTCACTTCATTCCGGTCAGGGTGACTTACAATGCAGAGAAGTTAGCCAAACTTTACATCTCGGAAGTGGTGCGATTGCATGGGGTTCCATTCTCCATTATATCAGATAGAGGTACGCAGTTTACTTCTAAGTTTTGGAAAACATTGCATGCGGAATTAGGTACTAGGTTGGACCTTAGTACTGCGTTCCATCCTCAGACTGATGGTCAGTCTTAGCGAACGATTCAAGTGTTGAAGAATATGCTTCGTGCATGTGTGATAGAATTTGGTGGCCATTGGGATAACTTCTTATCCTTAGCAGAATTCTCCTACAACAATAGCTATCGCTCAAGTATTGATATGGCTCCATTTGAACCATTTTATGGTAGGAGGTGTAGGTCCCCCATTGGTTGGTTTGATGCATTTGAAGTTAGACCTTGGGGTACTGACCTTTTGAGGGATTCATTAGAGAAAGTGAAATCTATTCAAGAAAAGCTTCTAGCGGCGCAAAGTAGACAAAAAGAATATGCAGATCGAAAGGTTAAAGACTTAGAGTTCATGGAGGGTGAACAAGTCTTGTTGAAAGTTTCGCCAATGAAAGGGGTGATGCGGTTTGGTAAAAGAGGTAAACTAAGCCCAAGGTATATTGGTCCCTTTGAAGTGCTTGAGCGAGTAGGGGAGGTGGCTTACGAATTAGCCTTGCCTCCAGGGCTGTCCGGAGTACATCCGGTATTTCATGTGTCTATGTTGAAAAGATACCATGGGGATGGAAACTACATTATCCGTTGGGATTCAGTTTTGCTTGACGAAAATTTGTCTTATGAGGAGGAGCCTGTTGCTATTTTAGCTAGAGAAGTTCACAAGTTGAGGTCAAGGGAGATTGCATCCATCAAGGTGCAATGGAAGAATCGGCCGGTAGAAGAAGCAACTTGGGAGAAGGAGGCCGATATACGAGAAAGATACCCACACCTGTTTACAGATTCAGGTACTCCTTTTCGCCCATGTTTTCCTTCTTCTTGATCGTTTGAGGACGAACGATGGGTAAATTGTTATCTATTGTAACGACCTGTTTAGTCATTTTGAGCAGCAGATTTTATTTCTGCAAAACTGGCTGAGACGACGGACCCCACGACGGACCGTCATGGGCACGACGGACCGTCGTAGGGTCTCATTTCAAAACACTTAGAAAATCTGAAATTGGGTACTGAAAATCGACTCTCTGAACTTCGTAACGAAATGGCAGGACGGACCGTCACAGACTCTTTAGAGAAATTGAGTCTCTGAACTCTGTGACGGGGCAGCAGGACCGACCGTCGCAGGCGCGACGGGCCGTCGCAGGCTGCGTAATCCCAGTCTGGGTCGGATTTCTTTATACGTTTTAAGGGACGTATTTGACTATTCCTGCTTTAATTATAAAGTTAGTGGGTTAATGTTAATAAGTCTAATTACTTGGGGGTTAAAAGAGGTAACCTTAAGTTAATTAGTGGGTTATTATTGCAATCTTTTATTCTTAATTATAAGAAAGAGGGTTTGAATAAAGAAAATAGAAAGAACAAAGAGAGAGAGAGAGGATTGATCGAGAGAGGAGAGACAAAGAGGAAAACACAAAGCTTTGGGAATTTGCTTGCTTGATCACTAATCTTTGGTGGAGGTAGAATATGGTTTCTCTTACGATATTCGTAGTAAACCCTTTATAGCGAATGATATGTATTGATAATATTGTAAACCCTGCTATGTGCTTAATTTTATGCTTGCATGAATGTATTATATAATTATGATTATATAAGCATGATGAAGTTATTGAATCCCAAATCTTGCATAACCCTTATCTCTTTGTTAATGATGAGGCCTTGGTATAAAAGAAGGTGTGATGAACTAAAATAATGAGATTGATGAGGCCTTGGTATAAAATAAGGCCTGATGAACTAAAGTAATGAGATTGATGATGCCTTGGTAAGAAAGCAGGCTTGATGAATTGATAGAAGGAGATTAGGGGATTGGGTGTCACGAACTGACACGTAGATTTAGGGGATCGGGTGTCACGAACCGACACGTAGATTTAGGGGATCGGGTGTCACGAACTGACACGTAGATTTAGGGGATCAGGTTTCATGAACCGACACGTAGATTTAAGGGATCAGGTGTCACGAACCGACATGTAGATTTAGCGGATCGGGTGTCACGAACCGACACGTAGATTTAGGGGATCGGAGTGACACATTCCGACACATAGTGGTAGGGGATCGGAGTGTCACGTACCGACACAAGAGGATCAATGAATATGAGGGAGTGGAGTGTCACGTACCGACACAAGAGAAATAAAGATAATGGATCTTGAAAGATGTTAATATACTCAACTTAATGAACATAATTTCCAAATGATTATGGTATTGAGGCTTGAGTCCTCATGTGTGAACTTGAGGGTAATTGTTAATGATATAGTACTTGCTATTCCTACATGTTGAGAATCATAGTTGATTTTATGATATTACTTGGTATATATTGATTCCTATTTTGAGTTGGCCGATGATATCTACTCAGTACCCGTGTTTTGTACTGACCCCTACATTTATGTTTTATTCCTGTTTATTTGTGGAGTGCAGCAAACGTGCCGTCATCTTCGACTCAACAGTAACTCTAGCCAGTCTTCATTACTCCAGATTTCAGGGTGAGTTAAAGCTTCTAGCTTGGACTGGATCTTCTTCTTCATGTCTTGATGCCTTGAAGTTCTGGCATGGACTAGCTTTCTATTTATGTTTAGTTTCTTAGATACTCTTAGATTTAGTAATTTGAGATAGATGTTCTTGTGATGATGACTTCCAGATTTTGGGGATAATAATAGTTATTTATTTTATTAATGAGTTTAAGTCTTCCGCATTACGTTCTGTTGATATTATATTGAAATGTTTAAGGTTTAGATCGGTTGGTTCGCTCACATAGGATGGTAAGTGTGGGTGCCAGTCGCGGCCCGGTTTTGGGTCGTGACAACCATGCATAGATGGCATCCCATACTACCATCCATACTAAGTATTCCTCTAGACTAACCTACTCCAAGCTATGTTATCTTGCATTCTGTTCTATTAAACTCAACTTACTATAATAATAGACCTACTACCATGGAAATCATATCAACATACTAACCAAGCTAACTAAAATAAGGATAAAACTATCCTAACCACCATATAACCAATCATGTAGATGCAAGCTAATCATAGTGGAGCCTTATTCCTCAATCATAATCTACCCCGAGAAACCTATGTCAAGATATTCCATGAAATACACATTATATGCAAATCAAGCTACTATTAAGAGAGTATAGGTCTTTCATTTAAAGATAACATGAAATGTTTTTGGCCTAACATAGTCGAACTAAAATGATAAAGTATCCTTACAACACTAGACCAAGATAATCATGAGAGAGCTTGCTTCCTCCATCCCGAGGTAACATGAGAACCACCATTCCCAAGATACCATGATCAAGCATCCTTGCAGCACATGACCAAGCTAAACATGAGTATAAATCTAACCCAAGCTTCCATGAGACTCAACATCTCAAGATAACATGTCCTTGGGGTTATCTCACCAAGCCTACTATACAAGAAGTGACGACACAACTCATTTTCAAGCTAATCTTAGTATACCATGTGTTTATTCATTTTTGGTTCTTAAGTCAACCTAAGCTTCATCTATCTGAGAGAAAATGCTTCTCCTAATCATATTCATGTCTAGGTGTCGAAAAGAAAATAAGCATCACCACAATAATCCTCATTATGACTTTACCCTAAAGCTCCAACAAGAATGTACATAAGCCCTATGAACTACTACTACATTTAGTCCTTCATGGTTCATTCTTAATTACATACTAATCTATCCAATTAGATTATTAGAAGAAAATTCTAGTCATGCATGATCACATATGTTCAATTCCAACTTCACTATTCAAGATCATATTCAAGTAATTAGACCTAGTTCAATTCATTTATAGGTGATTCAATAATGATCAAATAGCATAGAATACAATTGAATTAAGAAAGTCAACTTAGAACCTTAATCTAACATCTAATGGCCTAAGATCACCATCATCACCTTCAACATAATTACCACAATTCACCATGAAAACATCTTATAATCATCACATGAATATAATTGAATGCTACCCATTCTATTGGGATCACAGTCAAGCATTACCCACAATGCAATCACAATCCTCTCTAGAATGGGGTTCTTTGGATTCACAATTGAGGACAACTAGAGGGAATCCATGGATCAATAAGATTCACATACCTTATATTAGAGCCTTAAAACAAGCTTGATTCGTGGATAATTCGTCCTAAAAGCTGATGCAATTTCTCTTCTTCTTCGATGGTGGTTTTGGGAGAACTTTTGGGGAGAAATGTTTTGATTTGTTATTTCTTATTGGGTATTCGCATTTTGGCTTGGTAAAGGGGTTAAATAAGTCTTAAAAACTGTTTCTAACTGACTCCCAAATTACTCGATTACACCCAAATCAATAGGCCCTTTTAGACAACTCAATCTTAACTTAAATTTTTGGAACTTTAGTAGGGAAAGAAGGCTACAACGCGGAGGTGCTCCCGAATGATTTTCGAAAATAAATTATGCGAAAGTGTAGTCCACCTTGAGTCCGCGACGCATTCCCAGAATTTTACTCTCCAGTGCCCAGGTCCGCGAAGTGGACATGCTAAGGCCGCTTAGTGGAGTAAACAAAGTTGAGGCGCTGTTAGGATAATCGATCAAAGAAGAAAGCTGTAGTAGTGACCAGACGAGATGATTATTAAACCATTATTATTACATAATAAATAAGTATAATCTATCAAGGGGTTAGAAGGAATAAAATTTTAGCAAAAATATGATAAAATGAAATTCTATTTATTATAAGATGATGCTAATTATAAGATATTAATACTTTATATAAAAAAATTCCTTAATACCGATACAAAAAAAGAAATTTATGAAAAATTATTGATGTATGAGATAATAGAAGAAACAATCCAAGGTTGGGCAGAATAATTATGCCAGATGATTTTGACATAGATTTATATGATGATATAGAATTATTTATAGATCAATGATAAATTACTTATACTTACAATTTTGGAAAGAAACTAAAGAAGAAATAGAACTACTTTAAAAAATTAATCAAGAATTTATACAAATATTTGAGAACTAGAGACAATGAATATTTAGAATATATTACAAACAACGCTAATGAAATACAACGATTTGATCTACTTAAAAAAGAATATTATGAAAAAACATTTTATTTTTAGAACTATGAAGAATAATCCAATATCAAATAAACTAACTACCATAACAAAAACTAAGATAGAAAGAAGAGTAAGAAAGACACAGAAAAAGTTAAAAACCTTATACATGGAATATGAATTATTACAACTTACTAAAACAAATACTAGCAAAGAAAACCTTTTGGTAGATATAATTTCTAAAACAGAATATAAATATGTTTGTTATTTGAAAACACAATATGAACAAAAAAATATATAAGCAACAACTGATAGAGAAAATAATTGAAAAAAGACAAGATTTAAAACATAGAAAAGGAAGACTAGAAGAAAATATGTTAGCAGGAATATGTAATAAATCAATATTAGCACAAAGAAAAGTTATATTTATGTTAGAAATACAAATACATTGTCTAGAATACAAATTACAACATGATATAAGCTATAACACAAACCATAATGAATAAAGAAGAATTTGCAGTAGACGAGAAAGCTTAAGAAAATAAAGATGGATTAGTAATAAAAATAATATTTTCAAATATAGGAAGACGATATAAAAATATAGGAAACAACAAATTTAGAAGATAGCTTAACAACTGTGGTGAGAATAACAAAGGAAAATGAAGAAATAGATAAATCAAAAGAGATTGAAAAAATAAAAACACAAGCAAAGCAGGAAGTACAACAACTAGAAGAAATAAAAGATACAAAAATAAGTGAATTAGAAAAAGAATTAGCTAACCTAAAATTATTATATGAAACAAAATAAAAAGAAAAACAAATAGACAAAGATAAAGAACTTGAATTGACTAATGAAATAAATAAGATGAAACAAAAATTAAATGAAAACCTTGAAATAGACGAAATAGAAGAAATAAATGAATTAGATACAACGAATGATAAAAAATCAGAAATAAGTGATATAAGCAAAACATACACAGAAATTTTAGAACAAGTAAATATTCTGAAAAAATTAGAAATAAATGCAGGAGATATAAATCAACCTAGTACATCAAGAGTTAAAACCCCTGATAATAGTCCTAGAAGTAGTCCCAGGTGGACAACACTATATTATTATACAGATAATTATGAGCGATTAGATAGAACAAATGCAATATGGAATAGTAGATTAAATATAAAATGGACACCTAGACCAATAAATGAACAATATAGCTTTGTAGATCTAGATTGTGTTGGAGATATAAAGAAAGCAATCATACTATGGGTAAGAAATATATCTAAACAACTAATTGATAACAAAATAACAACAAAAGAAACATCAGGATATATAGACAGAACATTTGTTGGAACAACAAAATTATGGATAGGAAATTTACCCCCAGAAAGTCTAGAAACACTTAGAAGTGATAAGAAAATAGATGGGTCACCATCAACAACAAATATAGATATACTAGATAAATATGAATTAGCAATAAGGATTGAATTTGGTGGTATGACTACAGAAATAAAAGAACAAAATAGAGAAAAAATAATAAATAGACAACTTATGACAAAATTGGCTATATGTAAGATGTGTTATATAGAAAAATACACATGTGCATTTAAAGAATATTATTACAAAGCAAGATATGATACAAATGAAGCAAAAGAAATAAGACAACAATATTTTACTAAATTACCAGAACCACTTAGCACAAAAATAATTAAAGACTGGAACAATGAAGGATTAACAGATACTTTAGGAACTAGAATAAAATTTCTACAACAATGGTTTATACAATAATGCTAAAACCAAAAAGAAAAAATAAAAATGGAAAAGGTACTAATTAATAATCTAGCATGTTGTAAAGATAAAACAGGACCACAGTTTGATTGCACAAATAGATATTATAAAAAACAAAGAACTAAACGACACAAAAACTATACAAAAACCAAAACTAGATATAAATACAAAAAACCAAGACAAAGATAATATGTAAAAAATTATAAAATAAAAAGACCGTATAATCCAAAGAAAAAACTATCAGAATGTACTTGTTACAACTGCGGAAAGACAGGACATTTAGCTGGAGATTGTAAGTTACCCAAGGATCCAAAAAGAAAACAAATTGCAGAAGTAATTATAGATGATGATAAATACATGCAAATAGAATATATAGACTATAAATTAAGTGAAAATGATAGTATATATGAAGTATCAAATATAGAAACTGAAAATGAAGAAGAAAATATTGATCTAGATAATTAAGAGGAAGTCTAATGTTTGAGGATGACATAAAAATAATATCCAAAGAAAACTATCAAAATGAAGAATTATCAGAACAAAAAATTATATTTGATAATACAATTTTTGAACAAATAAAAGGAAAAGAATTAGACTTAAATGTAGAAAAAATACTTGAAATACCTATAATAAGAAATTGGTTCAAGAGATAAAGAGATGAATATTATGTAGTTAGTCAGAAAGAACACATCATAGATTGTAAACATACAAAAGGAAAAGTACAAATACCTATACTAAATAAGAGAATAATAAATAAAGAAACATAAGATATAAAAGCTAAAACATCCATAAAATACGTACATTTAGGAGGAACAGAAATATTTAAAAAAAACTTGTTTTAGAGAAGGAATAGATACACCCATTGAAATATATTTAGCAGATGATAGAATTATACACCCTATAGAAACAAACATAATTAATGCCGTAAAAGGAAACTTAATATACCAAAAATTTAAATTCATAAAAAGTGTTAACTACTCAGTAGTATTAACAGATAGAAATATAGATAAATCATTAGTTTTTATATTTGAAAATGTCTGGAATAGAACTAGCACCAAGCAGTAAAATATTTACAGCAAGATGTAAAAATTTATATATACTAACCAAAAAAAAAACAAAGTAACAGCAACAAATAAAATAGATAAAATAAAGATTAGAAAATCCTTTTAAAAAAATAATTACTGTAATAGACAACAATGACTATAGTTACAAAGAAATTGATATAGAAGAAGACTTAGAAATTGTAAAAGAAAGATTGAGTACTTCAAGTGTACCAAATACATTAACGAGAGCTACCTCATCAAGAATGAGCACATCTAAAAGGAACTATGAAATCTCACAAATTTTATCAGATAAAGAAGAAACAACACCATACCATTATTTTATAACAGGAATAATAGATCAAAGAAGATATAAAATTTTGAAAAATACAGGATAAGAAGAAAATTATATAACAAGAGAATTAATATTAGAAATAGAAATTATAAAAACAGGACACTTATGCCCTAAAATACCTAGTGAGGTAGTAACTACAAATGAAGAGATAACATAAAAAGAAATAATTATAGGAGGAATACCATTAATAATACCATTTAAAATTTATCAAGGAAACCAGAATATAACTTTAGGAATAAAATGGTTAGAAAAAGTTAAACCATGTAATATAGAAAACGAACAATTAACAATAACATGTCAAAATAAGAAAATAATTATTAAAAGAACAAAATGAATAATGAAAATATATATACTTGCAAAAATTATAGTAGAAGGATACCATAACAGATATTACACACCTATGATAGATACAGGAGCAGAAGCAAATATATGTAAATATAATTGCTTGCAAGAAGATAAATGGTAAAAACTAAAAACACCTATCGTAGTAACAGGATTTAATAATGAAGGAAGTATGATTACATATAAAGCAATGAATAATAAAAATACAAATATGGGATAAAATAATAACAATAAAAGAAATGTATAATTTTGAATTTACAACAAAAGATATGTTATTAGGAATGCCATTTTTAGAAAGATTTTACCCACATATTATAACAAAAACACATTGGTTGTTTACTACTCCACGTGAAAATAAAGTAAGAGCAAAAAGGGTAAATAATAAACAATGTAAACCAATAGAATGGATAAAAGGAAGTGAAAAAATAAATCAAGAAATGGAAAATATAAGTAAAAATCAAATAATACAATTAGAAATTATCATATTTACAATAGATAAAGTTAAAATAATTAATGAACAACTAGAATTATTATATAGTAAAAATCCATTATAAGGATGGGAAAAGCATAAGATGAAAGTAAAAATTGAATTAATAGATGAAAATAGTATAATAACACAAAATCCATTAAAATATAATTTTGATAATTTATATTAATTAAAAATGCACATAGATGAACTATTGAAAAATAATTATATACAAGAAAGTAATAGTAAACATACAAGTCCAACATTTATAGTTAATAAACATAGTGAACAAAAACGAGGTAAAAGTAAAATGGTCATAGATTATCGCAACTTAAATGCCAAAACTAAAAAATATAATTACCCAATACCAAATAAGATACTAAAGATAAGACAAATACAAGGATATAACTATTTGAGTAAATTTGATTATAAATCAGGATTTTATCATTTAAAGCTAGAAGAAGAATCTAAACAAATAACAACATTTACTGTACCACAAGGATTTTATGAATGGAATATTCTACCATTTGGATATAAAAATGTACCAGGTAGATATCAACATTTTATGGATAAATATTTTAATCAATTAGAAAATTGCATTGTATATATATATGATATATTATTATATTCAAAAACGCAAGATGAACATATTAGGTTATTAGAAAAATTTATACATATAATTAAACACTCTGGCATAAGCCTATGTAAACAGAAAGCAGAAATTATGAAACCTCAGATTGAATTTCTAGGAATACAAATAGATAAAAAAGGAATAAAAATGCAAACATATATAGTACAAAAAATAGTTAATAGTGATGAAAATATAGATACAAAAAAGAAATTACAATCATTTTTAGGAATAGTAAATCATGTAAGAGAATATATACCAAAATTAGCAGAATATCTAAAACCATTACATAAAAAACCTAGTAAAGATGCTGAATATTATTTTGATGATAAAGATAAAGAATATATAAGACGTATCAAGAATTTATGCAAGAAATTACCAAAACTATATTTTCCCAATGAAAATAAACCATTTACTTATATTATTGAAACAGATTCAAGCAATCATAGTTATGGAGGAGTTTTAGAAAATAAATATGATAAAGAAAAAATAGAACACCATTGCAGATATTACTCAGGATCTTATGGAGAAGCCCAAAATAAATGGGAAATAAATAGAAAAGAATTATATGCATTATATAAATGTTTACTAGCATTTGAACCATATATTATTTACAACAAATTCATTGTAAGAACAGATAATACACAAGTTAAATGGTGGATTACTGGAAAATTACAAGATTCAGTACAACTAAAGAAATAAGAAGATTGGTATTAAATATATTAAATTTTACATTTACAACTGAAATAATCAAGACTGACAAAAATGTTATTGCAGACTATCTCTCCAGAAAAAGATACAATTGAGAAAAAACTGGCTACGATGAAAATTCTTTGTCAAAAAATGGAGAAGATAGAAAAAGAAGTACAAGTATTAAAAGAAACAGTTAATAGTCAGCAGCATGACTTAAAAAATGCGGAGCTAAGTCAGCAACATGACTTAAAACATGTGGAACTAGAAGGTGACGTTGGGAAACACCTAAACACACATAACAAAGTTATATATGCAACTGCAGGTAGCTCATCTACAGCAGGACCAACTAAAAAAAAGGAAGAAGGTAAGGCAAAATATATAAATACAAACATGAACAAACTATTTTCCAAACCATACCCTCCATCAAATACCCAAAAAGATATTTGTACCACCACATATAAATACATACAAAGCCAACCTAGACTCACAAAAACAAAAATATAACCACATTACCAGATTGTATAAAGATTTTATACATAGGATACAAAACTTTTTAAACTTAAAACCTAGAGCAAAAAATACACAAAATCGAAACGAAAACTATATAACCCAACACCTACAAGAGTACAATATATTAATAGCACAACCAGGTACAAATTCGAACCTAGTAGCAACCTGCTACAATTACGGACTTATAAGTACAGTATATACTGTTACACGAGAATAAGTAGCTAAAATACCCGAGCTACACAAAACATTTTTGAACTATGAACGAATAACTAAAGGAACTTTATTTTACATAAAGTTCTACTCAGCTACAGTAGAGATATTATATGATGAAATAAAACCTGCAATATAAGTTATAAAAATCGGATTAACTGAAGAGATGATAATCCCAGAAAAAACAGATATACAAGAAGAGATACAGAAGGTAGACATCCTAGATTTTTATGCAAACAAAATAATTATTGGGATAGCTACCATGTTAAATGAGTTATCAAATAACTACCTCAATAAAAATGCAATTTGGAGCTATTACAACAGAGATCAAACCATTATATACTCCAATTGTAAAGAGATAAGAGCAACAGAAATGGAGGAAATACGTCAATGGATATTGAGCTTACTGAATCCAGAACAAACACCTATTACAAGAGCTATCAGGAAGAATTTCATTTCTCTAAGTCTGATGACCAGATATTGCAAAATAATAAGACAAAAATATCCAGACCATCTATGCACAAAATGTGACGGAGAAGATAACTACGTTCCAGAAGTGCTGCTCGAATGAAGATACGTGTAAAGATAATAATTTCGCCATCATAGGCCCCTCAGCTATACTTTGGCCACATGTAAAAAAACAAAGGCCATTATATAAAGTATGAATAGTATGTCGGCCATATAAAAAGTAAAGGCCAATTATGTGTAAAAGTATTTTATTTTCTTGTGTCGGCCGAATACAAAAAAGGCCAGGTGTAAAGTAGTATGTAAAGGAGTGTCGGCCATTTGGCCAAGCTGTTAAGTTTTTCTTGTATAAATATAGGGCTTTTCCTCGTAATAAAATCATCTGTTTTCCTCTACAACTCTCTCTTTCTTAATTCCGCTCATCTAGATAATGAAGAGGAAATCTATTGTCTAAGGATGACATAAAAATAATATCCAAAGAAAACTATCAAAATGAAGAATTATCAGAACAAAAAATTATATTTGATAATACAATTTTTGAACAAATAAAAGGAAAAGAATTAGACTTAAGTGTAGAAAAAATACTTGAAATACCTATAATAAGAAATTAGTTCTAGATATAAAAAGATGAA
Organism: Solanum lycopersicum; assembly: GCF_036512215.1. Lineage (NCBI taxonomy): Eukaryota > Viridiplantae > Streptophyta > Magnoliopsida > Solanales > Solanaceae > Solanum > Solanum lycopersicum. The sequence goes on from NC_090808.1 coordinate 35,338,979, forward strand.
TATTATGTAGTTAGTCAGAATAAACACATCATAGATTATAAATATACAAAAGCAAAAGCACAAATACCTATACTAAATAACAGAATAATAAATAAAGAAATAAAAGATATAAAAGCTAAAACATCCATACAATACGTACATTTAGGTGGAACAAAAATATTAATAAAAGCTTGTTTTAGAGAAGGAATAGATACACCCATTGAAATATATTTAGCAGATAATATAATTATACACCCTATAGAAAAAAACGTAATTAGTGCAGTAAAAGGAAACTTAATATACCAAAAATTTAAATTCATAATAAGTGCCAACTACTCAGTAGCATTAACAAATAAAAATATAGATAAATCATTAGTTTTATATTGGAAAGTGTCTGGAATAGAACTAGCACCAGACAGTAAAATATTTACAGCAAGATGTAAAAATTTATATATACTAACAACAAAACACAAAGTAAAAGTAAGAAATAAAATAGATAAAATAAATATAGAAAATCCTTTTGAAAAAATAATTATTGTAATAGACAACAATGACTATAGTTACAAAGAAATTGATATACAAGAAGATTTAGAAATTGTAAAAGAAAGATTGAGTACTTCAATTGTACCAAATACATAAACGAGAGCTACCTCATGAAGAATGAGCACATCTAAAAGGAACTATGAAATCTCACAAAATTTATTAGATAAAGAAGAAATAACACCATACCATTATTTTATAACAGGAATAATAGATCAAAGAAGATATCAAATTTTGATAAATACAGTACAAGAAGAAAATTATATAACAAGAGAATTAATATTAGAAACAGAAATTATAAAAACAGGACACATATACCCAGGATTACCTAGTGAAATAATAACTACAAATGAAGAGATAACAGAAACAGAAATAATTATAGGAGGAATACCATTAATAATACCATTTAAAATTTATCAAGGAAACCAGAATATCACTTTAGGAATAAAATGGTTAGAGAAAGTTAAACCATATAATATAGAAAACGAACAATTAACAATAACTTGTCAAAATAAGAAAATAATTATCAAAAGAACAAATTGAATAATGAAAATATATATACTTGCAAAAATTATAGTAGAAGGATACCATAACAGATATTACACAGCTATGATAAATACAGGAGCAGAAGAAAATATATGTAAATATAATTACTTGCCAGAAGATAAATGGAAAAAATTAAAAACACCTATGGTAGTAACATGATTTAATAATGAAGGATGTATGATTACATATAAAGCAAAGAATATAAAAGTACAAATATGGGATAAAATACTAACAATAGAAGAAATGTATAATTTTGAATTTACAACAAAAGATATGTTACAAGGAATGCCATTTCTAGAAAGATTTTATTCACATATTATAAAAAAAACACATTGGTGGTTTACTACACCATGTGGAAATAAAGTAAGAGCAAAAAGGGTAAATATTAAACAACGTAAACCTATAGAATGGATAAAAGGAAGTTGAAAAATAAATCAAGAAATGGAAAATATATGTAAAAATCAAATAACACAATTAGAAATTATCATATTTACAATAGCTAAAGTGTAACGACCTGTTTAGTCGTTTTGAGCAGCAGATTCCATTTCTCGAAAAACTGTCTTGGTCGACGGATCCCACGACGGACCATCATGGTCACGACGGACCGTCGAGGGGGTCTCATTCCAAAACACTTAGAATTCTGAAATTTGGGTACTGAAATCGACTCTCTGAACTTCGTGACGAAGTGGCAGGACGGACCGTCACAGGCATTACGGGCCGTCACAGATCCTTTAGTAAAAATTAACTCTCTGAACTTTGCTACGGACCTGCAGGACGGACCGTCACAGCCGTGACGGACCGTCACAGGTTGCGTAATCCCAGGCTGCGTCGGATTTCTGTAAATATTTTAAGGGGCGTTTTGGACTATTCCTGCTTATAATTATAAAGTTAGTGGTTGAATATTAATAATCCAATTTCTTGAGGGTTAAAAGAGATAACCTTGAATTAATTAATGGGTTAATTCACCATCTTTTATACTTAATTATATGCTAATTAGGGTAAAAGAAAAAGGGTTTGAATAAGAAAAATAGAAAGAACAAGAGAGGGAGAAACGATCGAGAGAGAGAGGAACGAAGAGGGAAACAACTCTTTGGGGAATTTGCTTGCTTCATCACGAATCTTCGGTGGAGGTAGTTTATGTTTTTATGCTATTTCATAGTAAACTCTTAATAGCGAATGATATGTATTGGGTAGTAATGTAAAGTCTCCTATATTGCTTAATTGTGTGTTTGCATGATGTGATTATATAATTGTGATAGAATAAGCATGATGAAGCTGTTGAATCTTAAACCCTAAAATATTTTTGTTAATAATGATGCCTTGGTATAAAGGAAGGCTTGATGAACTAAAAGATTGAGAATAGTATATGGATCAGGTGTCACGTTCTGGCACCAGGATAGTATATGGATCGGGTGTCACGTTCCGGCACCAGGATAGTATATGGATCGGAGTCTCACGTTCCGACACCAGGATAGTATATGGATCGGAGTGTCACGTTCCGACACCAGGATAGTAAAGGATCGGGTGTCACGTTCCAACACCAGGATAGTATATGGATTGGAGTGTCACGTTCCGACACCAGGATAGTAATGGATCGGGTTTCACGTTCCGACACTAGGATAGTAAAGAGAATGAATCTTGAAATATGTTAATATACTCAGTCTAAAGAACCTGTGTCCCAAAAAGAGTATGATGGGGAGGCTTGAGTCCTCATAGATGTGTTTGGTGATGTTTTAAATGATTTTTATACTTGTTGCTATCACCTGTTAAGAATATTAGTTGATTTTGTGTTATTATCTGAAATATATTGCCTTCTATTTTGAGTTGGCCGATGATACCTACTCAGTACTCGTGTTTTGTACTGACCCCTACTTGTAATTGTTTTTCTTTGTTATTTGTGAAGTGCAGTAAACGTGCCATCATCTTCAACTCAACCGCAACTCTAGCAAGTCTTCATCACGTCGGATCTCAGGGTGAGCTAATGCTTCTAGCTTGGATTGAATCTTCTTCTTCATGTCTTGATGTCTTGAAGTTCCGGCATGGACTAGCTGTTTATTATTTTAGCTTCCTAGATATTCTTAGATTTAGTATCTTGAGGATAGATGTTCTTGTGGTGATGACTTCCAGATTTTGGGAATAATAAGTATTGAGTTTTTAGAAGTTATTTAATTGATTTTCATTAATGAGTTTAAGTCTTTCGCGTTGTTTCTATTTATTATGTTTGAAATTTTAGGGTTCAGATTGGTTGGTTCGCTCACATAGTAGGATAAGTGTGGGTGTAACTCACGACACGTTTTGGGTCGTGACATAAAGTTAAAATAATTAATGAACAACTAGAATTATTATATAGTGAAAATTCATTACAAGGATGGGAAAAACATAAGATGAAAGTAAAAATTGAATTAACAGATGAAAATAGTATAATAGCACAAAAGCCATTAAAATATAATTTTGATGATATAGAAGAATTTAAAATGCATATAGTTGAACTATTGAAAAATAATTATATACAAGAAAGTAATAGTAAACATACAAGTCCAGCATTTATATTTAATAAACATAGTGAACATAAACGAGGTAAAAGTAGAATGGTCATAGATTATTGAAACTTAAATGCCAAAACTAAAACATATAATTACCCAATACCAAATAAGATACTAAAGATAAGACAAATACAAGGATATAACTACTTTAGTAAATTTCATTGTAAATCAGGATTTAATCATTTAAAGCTAGAAGAAGAATCTAAACAATTAACAACATTTACTGTACCACAAGGATTTTATGAATGGAATGTTCTACCATTTGGATATAAAAAAGCACCAAGTAGATATCAACATTTTATGGATAACTATTTTAATCAATTAGGAAATAGCATTGTATATATAGATGATATATTATATATTCAAAAACACAAGACGAACATATTAGGTTATTAGAAAAATTTATACATATAATTAAACACTCTGGCATAAGCCTAAGTAAAAAGACAACAGAAATTATGAAACCTCAGATAGAATTTCTAGGAATACAAATAGATGAAAATGGAATAAAAATGCAAACACATATAGTACAAAAAATTGTTAATAGTGACGAAAATATATATAAAAAATAAATTACAATCATTTTTAGGAATAGTTAATCGGGTAAGAGAAAATATACAAAAATTAGCCGAATATCTAAAACCATTACATAAAAAACTTAGAAAAGATGTTGAATCTTATTTTGATGTTAAAGATAAAGAACATATAAGACGTATCAAGAATTTAGGCAAGAAATTACCAAAACTATGTTTTCCCAATGAAAATAAACCATTTACTTATATTATTGAAACAAATTCAAGCAATCATAGTTATGGAGGAGTTTTAAAATATAAATATGATAAAGAAAAAATAGAACACCATTACAAGTATTACTCTGGATCATATGGAGAAGCACAAAATAAATGGGAAATAAATAGAAAAGAATTATATGCATTATATGAATGTTTATTAGCATTTGAACCATATATTGTTTACAACAAATTCATTATAAGAACAGATAATACACAAGTTAAATTGTCGATTACTGGAAAATATAAGATTCAGTTACAACTAAAGAAATAAGAAGATTGATATTAAATATATTAAATTTTACATTTACAATTGAAATAATCAAGGCTTACAAAAATGTTATTGCAGACTATCTCTCTTGAAAAAGATATAATGGAGAAAATACTAGCTACGATGACAATTCTTTGTCGAAAATTGGAAAAGATAGAAAAAGAAGTGCAAGTATTAAAAGAAACAGTTAATAGTCAGCAGCATCACTTAAAAAATGCGGAGCTAAATCAGCAGCATCACTTAAAAACATGCGGAGCGAGAAGGTAACGCCGGGAAAAACCTAAAAACCCATAACAAGGTTATATATGCAGCTGCAGGTAGCACATCTACAGCAGGACCAGCTACAAAAAAGGAAGAATGTAAGGCAAAATATATAAATACAAACATGAACAAACTATTTTCCAAACCATACCCTCCATCAAATACCGAAAAAGATATATTTGTACCACCACAAATAAATATATACAAAGCCAGCCTAGACTCACAAAAACAAACATATAACCACGTTAACAGAATCTATATAAAAAATATACATAAGATACAAACCTTTTTAAACTTAAACCCAGAGCAAAAAATACACAAAATCCAAACGAAAGCTATATAACCCAACACCTACAAGGGTAAAATAAATTAATAGCACAACCACGTACAAATTCGAACCTAGTAGCAACGTGCTACAATTACGGACTTATAAGTACAGTATATACTATTACAGGAGAAGAAGTAGCTAAAATACCCGAGCTACACAAAGCATTTTTGAACTATAAAAGAATAACTAAAGGAACTTTATTTTACATAAAGTTGTCACGACCCAAAACGAGCCGCGAGTGGCACCCACACTTATCCTCCTATGTGAGCGAACCAACAAATCTAAACCCCAACATTTACCAATATTCCAACCATAATGAACAAAATATAATGTGGAAGACTCAAAACTCATTAACAAAATCAATTAAATAACTTCTAATAATCAATACTTATTATTCCCAAAATCTGGAAGTCATCATACTAAGAACATCTATTCTCAAGTTTCTAAATCTAAGAGTAATTATGAAGCTAAAGTAAGTAAAATAGATGGTCCATGACCGAACATCAAGACATCAAGACATTAAGGAGAGAATCCAGTCCGAGCCAGGAACAGTAGCTCACCCTGAATTCTTATATGCTGGAGACTGGCTAGAGTTGCGGACGAGTCGAAGTCGATGGCACGTTTGCTGCACTCCACAAATAACAAAGACAAAAATACAAGTAGGGTTCAGTACAAGGAACACGTACTGAGTAGGTATCATCGGCCAACTAAAAATAGAAAGCAATATATATAAAATAATAATATAAAAATCAACTACAATACTTAACTGGTGACAACAACAAGTACAAGAACCATTGGCAACAACACCAAGCACACCTATGAGGACTCAAGCCTCCACACAATACTCATTTGGGAAAATAGGTTCTTCGAATTCGAGTATATTAACATAATTCAAAATTACTTATCTTTATTATTATCGTGTCGGAACGTGACACTCCGATCCCCTAATAGTACGTGTCGGAACGTGACACTCCGATCCCCTAATACTACGTGTCATAAGGTGACACCCGATCCTCTAATACTACGTGTCGGAACGTGACACCCGATCCCTTAATACTACGTGTCGAAACGTGACACTCTGATCCCCTAATTCTACGTGTCGAAACGTGATAACCGATCCATTTATCTCATTATTTTAGTTCATCAAGCCTTCTTTATGACAAGGCGTCAATCTTAATAGAGAGGATTTAAGGTTTAAGATTCAATAGTCTCATCGTTCTTATCCATCGCAATTACATAATCACAACATACCAACAGACAATCAAGCATATAGAAGACTTTATAATACTACCCAACACATATCGATTGCTATTTAGAGTTTATCTATCAGAGAGAAACAAACCATAACCTACCTCCATCGGAGAATCGTGATCAAGCAAGTTACTTCCCAATGCCTTTGATTTCCTCTTCGCTTTTCCCTTTTCTCGCTCGTTCTCCCTCTCTCTGTTCTTTTTTTTTATTTTTCCTTCTCCAGATTCTTTTTCTTCTACCCTAATTATCATATAATAAATTATAAAAGATGATAAAAGTAACCAACTATTTATTCCAAGGTTATATCCTTTAACCCTCAAGTAAATAAATTATTAAACTTAACCCCCAAATTCATAATTATAATCATGAATAGTCCAAAACACCCCTTAAAAACTTTTAGTAGAAATCCGACCCAGTTGGGGTCACGCAACTTGTGACGGCCCGTTGTATCTGTGACGGTCCATCCTGCAGGTCCGTCACAAAGTTTAGAGAGTTAAATTCAGTAAAGAGGTTTGTGACGGTCCCTGCTGCAGTTCCATCATGATGTTCAGAGAGTTGATCCCAGCACCCAGATTTTTGAGTTTAAGTGTTTTGGAACGGAGATCCTCGACAAATCGTTGTACTTATGACGGTTCGTCCTACCTTTTGTCGAGGGAAATAAGGAAAGCAGCGGGATAATTACACAAGTGTGGGACGACGGAGTCCGTCACGGTCTGTCGTGACCATGACGGTCCGTCGCGTGATCCATCGACGCAGTCAGTTTTTATCACAAATGATTCTACAGCTCGAAATGACTAAATAGGTCGTTACAATAAATACCAATTTACTCATCGTTCGTCCTGGAATGATCACAAGAAGAAAAACAAGGGCGAGAAAGAGTACCTGGATGTGTAAAAAGTTGTGGATATCTTTCTTACATATCAGCCTCCTTCTCCCAAGTGGACTCTTAAACTGGCCGATTCTTCCACTGAACCTTGATGGATGCAATCTCCCCTGATCTCAACTTGCAGACTTCTCTATCTAAAATGGCAACAGGCTCCTCCTAATAAGACAAATTCTCATCAAGAAGAACTGAATCCGAATGAATAATGTAGTTTCCAGCCCCATGGTATCTTTTTTCAGCATAGACACATGAAATACCAGGTGCACTCCTAAGAGTCCTTGAGGCAATGCCAATTCATAAACCACCTCCCCCACGCGCTTCAGAACTTCAAATGGACCAATGTACCTTGGACTAAGCTTACCTCACTTATCCAACCGCATCACCCCTTTCATGGGCGAAACCTTCAGCAAGACATGCTCCCCCTCCATAAAATCAAAGTCTCTAACCTTTCGATCTGCATATTCTTTCTACCTGTTCTGAGGGGCTAGAAGATTTTCCTGAATGAATTTTACTTTATCTAATGTCTCCCTCAAAAAATCGGTACCCCATGGTCTAACCTCAAATGCATCAAACCATCCAATGGGAGACCTACATCTTCGCCCATACAATGCCTCGAATGGGGCCATATCAATACTTGAGTGATAGCTATTATTGTATGAAAACTCCGCTAAGGGTAGGAAGTTATCCCAATGACCACCAAATTCTATCACACATGCACGAAGCATATCTTCCAACACTTAAATCGTTCGCTCAGACTGACCATCGGTCTGAGGGTGAAATGCAGTACTAAGATCAAACCTAGTACCTAATTCAGCATGCAATGTTCTCCAAAACTTAGAAGTAAATTGCGTACCTCTATCTGATAGGATGGAAAGTGGAACTCCATGCAATCGAACAATTTCTGAGATATAAAGTTTGGCTAACTTCTATGCATTGTAAGTCACCTTGGCCGGAATGAAGTGAGCAGACTTAGTTAATCTGTCGATAATTACCCAAATAGAATCAAACTTACCCAATGTCTTTGGAATACCAACCACAAAATCCATTGCAATTCTTTCCCATTTCCATTCAGGAATGGGCATTTTCTGAATTGTTCCTCCGGGCCTCTGATGTTAATATTTTACATGCTGACAATTCAGGCATTGGGCTACAAACTCAACAATGTCACGCTTCATCCTACTCCACCAAAAATGTTGCTTTAGGTCACGATACATCTTGGTTGCACCAGGATGTATAGAATACCTTTAACTATGATCCTCTGTAAGAATAGTGTGAATCAAATCATAAACACGGGGCACACATACCCTTCCCTTAATTCTCAAAACGCCTTCATCATCAATTATTGCCTCTTTAGCCTCTTCTCGTAATACCATATCCCGAATTCGACTCAGCTTCTCATCAGCAAACTTCCTTTCCTTAATCTTGTCAAGAAAAGAAGATCTTTCCTCCACACAGGCCAAAAATCCTCCTTTTTCAAGTATTTCCAGCCTCAGTAGGTCATTAGCCAAAGTCTGAACCTCTCTAGGCAATGGGCGTCTAGAAACCTTTAGGTGAGCTAGACTTCCCATGCTCCCTGCTTTTCTACTTAAAGCATCTGCCACAATATCAGATTTTCCTGGGTGATACAAAATAGTAATATCATAGTCCTTCAGTAGTTCCATCCACCTCCTCTGTCTCAAATTCAAATCTTTCTGAGTAAAAACATACTGTAAACTACGATGATCTGTATAGACTTCACACTTAACCCCATATGGATAATGTCTCCATTGCTTTAATGCAAACACTACTACAACCAACTCCAAATCATGGGTCGGATAGTTGCGTTCATGCACCTTTAGTTGCCTCGAAGCATAAGCAATTACATTCTTCTCCTGCATTAGCACTGCACAAAAAACAAAATAAGATGCATCACAATACACAATGAAATTCTTACCTTCCTCTGGCAAAGTAAGAATTGGTGCAGTAGTCAACAAGGTCTTGAGGTTCTGGAAGCTCTCTTCACATTCGTCCGACCATACAAATGGAACATTCTACTTTGTCAAATTTGTCAATTGGGAAGCAACAGAAGAAAATCCCTTGACAAATCGATGGTAGTAGCTAGCTAAACCAACAAAGATCCTTACCTCTGTAACATTAGTAGGTCTTACCCAAATCTTCACTGCTTCAATCTTAGAAGGATCCACTATCACTCCATCCTTAGAAACTACGTGCCCCAAGAAGGACACTGAATCTAGCCAAAACTCACACTTGGAGAATTTGGCATAAAGCTTTTTCTCTCTCAACACTTCCAATACCATTCTCAAATGCTCCTCATGTTCTTTCCTACTCTTTGAGTATATCAGTATATCATCAATTAATTGAATGACAAAGAGATCCAGATATGGCTTAAAAATCCCGTTCATCAGGCTCATGAAAGCAGTAGTGGCATTCTTAAGTCCAAAAGACATTAATAAGAATTTATAATGCACATACCTGGTCCGAAAAGCAGCCTTTTGCACATCCGTTGCCATTATTTTCAATTGATGATAACCAGATCTCAAATCAATTTTTGAGAAGGTACAAGCTCCTAGTAACTGATCAAACAAATCGTCAATGCGAGGAGGAGGATTCTTGTTCTTAATAGATACCTTATTCAGTTGGCTGTAGTCTATGCACATCGGAAAACTCCCATCCTTCTTCTTTACAAATAAAACACGAGCACCCCAAGGGGATGCACTTGGTCTAATAAAGTCTTTACCTAACAACTCTTGAAGTTGGGCCTTTAACTCTCTTAGCTCAGCTGGAGACATTCTATAAGGGGGTATGGAAATGTGGCGAGTACCCGGCTCCAGATCAATACAAAAGTCAATATCCCTGTCCGGTGGCATATCAGGAAGGTCTGCGGGAAACACATCTAGAAACTCACAGACTATCAAGACAGACTCAATCGAAGGTACTTGAGAAGTATCATCCCTGAGATGTGCCAAGAAAGCGAAACAACCCTTACTAACCATTCTTTTAGCACGAAGAAAGGAGATAATACAAACTGGGGTGGAAGTATAGTCACCCTCCAACACTAGCGGATCCGTCCCAGGCTTGGCCAATGTCACAGTTTTAGCATTACAGTCTAAGATTTCAAAATTTGGAGAAAGCCAAGTCATACCCTGAATTACATCGAAATCAACCATCTCTAGAATAATCAAGTTTAAATGAGTATTGCTCCCACAAAAGTCACAAGATAAGACCTATACACCTTCTCAACTATCACAGACTCACCCACCGGAGTAGAGACACGAATAGGCATATCAAGCAAATCACAATGTAAATGAAGACCAGTAGCAAATGAGGAAGATACATATGAAAATGTGGATCAAAGATCAAATAATACAGAAGCCATGCAATCACAAACCAAAAGATTACCTGTGATAACGACATCAAATGTCTCTACTTCAGACCTCCCGGGGAAAGTATAACAATGGGCCCTATCACCTGTCTGCCTGTTGCTCCTACCATGTTGTGCTGCAGTAGCTCAAGCTTCCCCACCACCCCGGATGATTTGGTGACCACCATTACCTTGGCCACCATGTCCTCCAGAATGACGGCCTCTCCCATGACCACCTCTACCTCTAATTATTGGGGGTCTGTAACTCTGTTTTGGACAATATCTCCTAATATGTCCAGTCTCCCCACATCCATAACAATCTCTGGAGTCAAGCATAGGCCTCTGCGAGAATGTCGAAGCCTGGGGATAACCTCCAAACTCAGAGAAATGTTGACTGGTCTGTGATGGACCCCCAGCTACAGCCTATAGTGAAGACTGAATAGGTCGGCATGGGTAACCTCCTGAACTCTGCCCTCTGGAGTAAGAACCACTAAATTCACCTCCTGTATGGAATTTCTTAGATGTCGACGCCATGGTGAAGTTGTCTGGCTTCACCCCCTCCACCTCTATCACAAAGTCAACCACTTCTTGAAAGGATTTTGCTGCATCAGCTACCTGTAGGGCTGGGATCTGCAAATCTGACCTCAATCCTTTCACAAAGCGGCGAATCTGTTCTTGTGGACCGATGCAAAGCTGGGTTTCATACCATGATAGTGCACGAAATTTAGCCTCAAAAGCAGTAACATACATCCTGCCTTGCTCTAGACTCAGGAACTCATCTCTCCTCCTGTCCCTCAAAGTCCGGGGTATATACTTCTCCATAAATAAGCTAGAGAATGATGCCCAAGTCATAGGTGGTGACTGTGCTTGTTGACACTCAACATACGACCGCCATCACATTTTGGCATTCCCCTGAAACTGATAGGTCAGAAACTCAACACCGAATCATTCTACTATGTCCATCTTATGTAGCAACTCATGACAATCAACCAGAATATCATATGCATTATAAGATTAAGCAACCTTGAAGACTGGAGGTTTCAACTTCAAGAATTTAGTGAAAAATTCATGCTGATCACTCGTCATTATAGGACCCGTAGTCAATCAAGGAAATGTGCCTACTTCCAATGAGGTATCAATGCGGGGAGCCACAGCAGCTGCATGTTGTACTCCCGAAACCTGAGGTGCTGGTGCAGAAAGCATTGGAGGTGTCTGGCCCTGATAAGATTACCCGCTAAGATAAGTAAGAACCTGATTAATCATCTGTGGGGTGGGCTGGGCTGGTAATTCCTCATCCTGCACTTGCTCATTTTCCCCTTCCTCACCCTCTCTTACTACCTCATCAATCGGTGGAGGGGTCACCGCCCTAGTACTAGCTGGGCCAGGTGATTGTCCTCTACCTCTAGAGGACGTCCTCCCGCGACCTCTACCACGGCCTCTTGCCACTATTCCTCCTCGAGCTACAGGCCCAGTGGCTGGCTCAGACGCACCCTGTCTTGCTGGTGTTGGTGTTGACACAGTTGTTGCTCTAGTTCTAGCCATCTGCGAAATAGAGTGAGGATGTCAGATACCAATTTGTATCACCTAGATACCAATTGGATCCAAGTAATAGCACAAAAGGAAGAAAGAATGGAATTTTCCTAAAGTCCTATAGCCTCTCAAAGAAAAGTAAAGGCGTCCCCCTGCCGTTCCCCAAGACTCTACTAGGCTCGTTCTTGTGTGATGAGACCAACGAACCTAAGTCTCTAATACCAAGTTTGTCAAGACCCAAAATGAGCCGCGAGTGGCACCCACACTTATCCTCCTATGTGAGCAAACCAACTAATCTAAAGCCCAACATTTACCAATATTCCAACCATAATATACAAAATCTAAAACTCAATACTTATTATTCCAAAAATCTGGAAGTCATCATACCAAGAACATCTATTCTCAAGTTTCTAAATCTAAGAGTAATTAAGAAGCTAAAGTAAGTAAAATATTTGGTCCATGTCCGAACTTCAAGACATCAAGACGTTAAGGAGAGAATCCAGTTCGAGCTAGGAACAGTAACTCACCCTGAATTCTGATATGCTGGAGACTGGCTAGAGTTGCGGACGAGTCGAAGTCGATGTCACGTTTGCTGCACTCCACAAATAAAAAAGAGAAAAATACAAGTAGGGGTCAGTACAAGGAACACATACTGAGTAGGTATCATCAGCCACCTCCAAAAATAGAAAGCAATATATATCGAATAATAATATAAAAATCAACTACCATACTTAACTGGTGACAACAACAAGTACAAGAACCACTGGCAACAACACCAAGCACACCTATGAGGACTCAAGCCTCCACACCATTCTCATTTGGGAAAATAGGTTCTTCGAATTCGAGTATATTAACATAATTCAAAATTAGTTCTCTTTATTATTATCGTGTCGGAACGTGACAATCCGATCCCCTAATACTAAGTGTCGAAACGTGACACTCCGATCCCCTAATACTACGTGTCGGAACGTGACACCCGATCCCTTAATACTGCGTGTCGGAACGTGACACCCGATCCCTTAATACTACGTGTCGGAACGTGACACTACGATCCCCTAATTCTACGTGTCGGAACGTGACACTACGATCCCCTAATTCTACGTGTCGGAACGTGACACCCGATCCATTTATCTCATTATTTTAGTTCATCAATCCTTCTTTATGACAAGGCGTCAATCTTAATAGAGAGGATTTAAGGTTTATGATTCAACAGTCTCATCGTTCTAATCCATTGCAATTACATAATCACAACATACCAACACACAATCAAGCATATAGAAGACTTTACAATACTAACCAACACATATCGATCGCTATTTAGAGTTTATTTATCAGATATAAACAAACCATAACCTACCTCCACCGGAGAATCCTGATCAAGCAAGTTAATTCCCAATGCCTTTGCTTTCCTCTTTGCTCTTCCCTTTTCTCGCTCGTTCTCCCTCTCTGTTTTTTTAATTTTTCCTTCTCCAGATTCTTTTTCTTTTACACTAGTTATCATATAATTAATTATAAAAGATGATAAAAGTAACCCACTATTTATTCCAAGGTTATCTCCTTTATCCCCCAAGTAAATAAATTATTAAACTTACCCCACTAATTTCATAATTATAATCATGAATAGTCCAAAACAACCCTTAAAAACTTTTAGTAGAAATCCAACCCAGTTGGGGTCACGCAACCTATGACGGTCCATCCTGCAGGTCCGTCACAAAGTTCAGAGAGTTAAATTCAGTAAAGAGGTTTCTGACGGTCCGTCATGCCTACGACGGTCCGTGCTGCAGTTTCGTCGTGAAGTTCAGAGAGTTGATCCCAGCACCCAGATTTTCTAGTTTAAGTGTTTTGGAACAGAGATCCGCGACGAATCGTTCTACTTATGATGGTTCGTCCTACCTCTCGTCGAGGGAAATGAGGAGAGCAGCAGGAGAATTACACAGTGTGGGACGACAGAGTCCTTCATGGTCCGTAGTGACCATGACGGTCCGTCGTGTGATCCATCGACCCAGTCAGTTTTTATCACAAAAGATTCTACTGCTCGAAATGACTAAACAGGTTGTTACAAAAGTTCTACTCAGGTACAACAGAGATATTATATGAAGAAATAAAACTTGCAATACAAGTTATAAAAATTGGATTAACTAAATAGATGATAATCCCAGAAAAAACAGATATACAAGAAGAGATACAGAAGGTGGATATTCAAGAGTTTTATGCAAACAAAAGAATTATTTGAATAGCTACCATATTAAATGAGTTATCAAACAACTACCTAAATGAAAGTGCAATTTGGAGCTATTACAGCAGAGATCAAACAATGTTATACTCAAATTGTAAAGAGATAAGAGCAGCAGATATGGAGGAAATACGTCAATGGATTTGGAGCTTACTGAAGCCAGAACAAATACCTATTACAAGAGCTATCAGGAAGAATTTCATTTCACCAAGTCTAATTACCAGATATTGAAAACTAATAGGACAAAAATATCCAGACCATCTATGCACAACATGTGACGGAGAAGATAATTACGTCCCAGAAGTGCAGCTGGAACGAAGATACGTGTAAAGATAATAATTTCGCCATCATAGGCCCCTCAACTATACTTTGGCAACATGTAAAAAAGCAAAGGCCATTGTATAAAGTATGAATAGTATCTCGGCCATACAAAAAGTAAAGGCCTTTTATGTGTAAAAGTATTTTGTTTTCTTCTGTCGGCCGAATATAAAAAAGGCCAGGTGTAAAGTAGTATGTAAAGGAGTGTCGGCCATTTGGCCAAGCTGTTATGTTTTTCTTGTATAAATAGAGGGCTTTCCCTCATAATAAAATCATCCCTTTTCCTCTACAACTCTCTCTTTCTTATTTCCGCTCTCCCACAACTAGAGAAAATGAATATTTAGAATATATTACAAACAACGCTAATGAAATACAACGATTAGATCTACTTAAAAAAGAATATTATGAAAAAATATTTTATTTTTAGAACTATGAAGAATAATCCAATATCAAATAAACTAACTACCATAACAAAAACTAAGATAGAAAGAAGAGTAAGAAAGACACAGAAAATGTTAAAAACCTTATACATGGAATATGAATTATTACAACTTACTAAAAAAAATACTAGCAAAGCAAACCTTTTGAAAGATATAATTTATAAAACAGAATATAAATATGTTTGTTATTTGAAAAAACAACATGAACAATGAAATATATAAGCAACAACTGATAGAGAAAATAATTGAAAAAAGACAAGAGTTAAAACTGTCACGACCCAAAACGGGTCGTGAATAGCACCCACACTTATCCTCCTATGTGAGCGAACCAACAAATCTAAACCCCAACATTTACCATTATCTCAACCATAACGAACAAAATATAATGCTGAAGACTCAAAATCTTATTAATATAACAAGTAAATAAGCTTCTAAAATGTATCAACTATCATCCCTAAAATCTGGAAGTCATCACACCAAGAACATCTATCCTCAAATTTCTAAGATCTAAGAGTATTTAAGAAGCTAAAATAAGTAAAAGAGACGGTCCATGTCCAAACTTCAAGACATCAAGACGTGAAGGAGAGACTCCAGTCCGATCTAAGAATAATAGCTCACCTGAAATCTGATATGCTGGAGACTGGCTAGATTTGCGGACGAGTCGAAGTCGATGGAACGTTTGCTGCACTCCACAATTAACAAAGAGAAAAATACAAGTATGGGTCAGTACAAGGAACACATACTGAGTATGTATCATCGGCCAACTCAAAATAGAAAGCAATATATATCGAATAATAATATAAAATCAACTACAACACTTAACATGGTGACAACAACAAGTACAAGAATCATTGGCAACAACACCAAGCACATCCATGAGGACTCAAGCCTCCACATAATACTCATTTGGGAAATAGGTTCTTTGAAATTGATTATATTAACATGGTTCAAGATTCATCCTCTTCTTTATTATCATGTCGGAACGTGACACTCCGATCCCCTATTACTACCGTGTCAGAACGTGACAATCCGATCCCCTATTACTACCGTGTCGGAACGTGACACTCCGATCCCCTAATACTACGTGTCGGTACGTGACACCCGATCCCCTATTACTACCGTGTCGGAACGTGACACACCGATCCCCTAATACTACGTGTCAAAATGTGACACCCGATCCCCTAATACTACGTGTCGGAACGTGACACTCCGATCCACTAATCTCATTGCTTTAGTTCATCAAGCCTCTTTTATGTCAATGCATCATGTTAATAGAGAGGAGTAAGATTTAGGATTCCACAATCACAACATACGACCACAAAATCAAGAACATAGAAGACTTTACAATACTACCCTATACATATCAATCGCTCTTTAGAGTTTACTATGAAATAGCATAAACCATAACCTACCTCCACCGAAGAATCGTGATCGAGTAAGCTACTTCTCAATGCCTTTGCTTTCCTCTTCACTTCTCACTTTTCTCGCTCGTTTCTCCCTCTCTCTGTTCATTTTATTTTTCCTTCTCCAGATTCTTTTTCTTTTACCCTAGTTATCATATAATTCATCATGATAAAAGTAACCCATTATTTATTTTAAAGTTATCTCCTTTAACCCCCAAGTAAATAAATTAATAAACTTACCGCACTAATTTCATACAGTTTGTCATGAATAGCCCAAAACACCCCTTAAAAACCTTTAGCAGAAATCCGACCCAGTCGGGGTTACGCAACTCGTGATGGTCCGTCGTACTTGCGATGGTGTATCCTGCAGATCCGTCACAAAGTTCAGAGGGTCAAATTCAGTAAGGAGGTTTGTGACGGTACGTCGTGCCTACGACGGTCCGTGCTGCAGTTCTGTCGTGAAGTTCAGAGAGTTTATCCCAGCACCCAGATTTTCGAGTTTAAGTGTTTTGGAACGGAGATCCTCGAAGAACCGTTGTACTTATGATGGTTCGTCCTACCTGTCGTCGAGGAAAATGAGGAGAGTAGTAGGAGAATTACTCAAGTGTGAGACGACGGAGTCCGTCACGGTTCGTCGTGACCATGACGGTCCGTCGCGTGACCCGTCGACCCAGTCTGTTTTAATCAAAAGTAATTCTACTGCTCGAAATGATTAAATAGGTTGTTACAAAAACAGAGAAAAGGAAGACTAGAAGAAAATATGTTAGCAGGAGTATGTAATAAATCAATATTATCACAAAGAAAAGTTATATTTATGTTATAAATACAAATAGATTGTCTAGAATACAAATTACAACATGATATAAGCTATAACACAAACCATAATGAATAAAGAAGAATTTACAGTAGACGGGAAAACATATGAAAATCAAGTTGGATTAGTAATAAAAATAATATTTTCAAATTTAGGAAGACGATATAAAAAAATAGGAAATAACTTGTATCTAATGTTAGAAATGGAAAGAGCAAAATTAGAAGATAGCTTAACAGCTATGGTAAGAATAACAAAGGAAAATTAAGAAATAGATAAATCAAAAGAGATTAAAAAAATAAAAACACAAGCAAAGCAGGAAGTACAACAACTAGAAGAAATAAAAAATACAAAAATAAGTGAATTAGAAAATGAATTAGCTAAGCTAAAATTATTATATGAAACAAAACAAAAAGAAAAACAAATAGAAAAAGATAAAGAACTTGAATTGACTAATGAAATAAATAAGATGAAACAAAAATTAAATGAAAACCTTGAAATAGACGAAATATACGAAATGAATGAATCAGATACAACGGATGATCAAAAATCAGAAATAAGTTATATAAGCGAAACATACACAGAAATTTTAGAACAACTAAATAACCCGAAAAATTAGAAATAAATACAGGAGATATGAATCCACCTAGTACATCAAGAGTTAAAACCCCTTATAATAGTCCTAGAAGTAGTCCCAAGTGGACAACACCAACTTATTATACAGATAATTATGAACGATTAGATAGAACAAATGAAATATGGAATAGTAGATTAAATAAAATATGGACACCTACACCAATAACAGAACAATATAACTTTTTAGATCTAGATTGTATTAGAGATATAAAGAGAGCAATCTTACTATGGGTAGGAAATATATTTAAACAACTAATTGATAACAAAATAACAACAAAAGAAACACTAGGATATATAGAAAGAACATTTGTTGGAACAACAAGATTATGGATAGGAAATTTCCCACCAGAAAGTCTAGAAACACTTAGGAGTGATAAGAAAATAGATGGGTCACCATCAACAACAAATATAGATATACTAGATATATATGAAAAAAAATAATAAATAGACAACTTATGACAAAATTGGCTATATGTAAAATGTGTTATATAGAAGAATACACATGTGCATTTAAAGAATATTATTACAAAGCAAGATATGATACAAATGAAGCAAAAGAAATAAGACACAATATTTTACTAAATTAGCTGAACCATTTAGCACAAAAATAATTAAAGACTGGAACAATGAAGGATTAACAGATACTTTAGGAACTAAAATAAAATTTCTACAATAATGGTTTGTACAATTATGCGAAAACCAAAGAGCAAAAATAATAATGGAAAAGGTACTAATTAAAAATCTAGCATGTTGTAAAGATAAAACAACACCACAGTTTTGTTGCACAAATAGATATTATAAAAAACAAAGAACTAAACGACACAAAAACTAGATAAAAGTACAAAAAACCAAGACAAATATATTATGTAAAAAATTATAAAATAAAAAGACCTATAGACCAAAGAGAAAAGTATCAGAATATACTTGTTACAATTGTGGAAAGATAGGACATTAAGCTAGAAATTTTAAGTTACCCAAAGATCCAAAAAGAAAACAAATTGCAGAAGTAATTATAGATGATGATAAATACATGCAAATAGAATATATAGAATATGAATTAAGTGAAAATGATAGTATATATGAAGTATCAGATATGGAAACTGAAAATAAAGTTGTATCCTTGGGCAGCTTGCTAGCTTAAGGTTTTGGTTCCCTCAAGTACCCCTACTCGACCCTCTCCTACCCACTCCGGGGTACCATAGCATGTCGGCAATAAAGGGGGACATACTGAACGTAACCACTACCTTGGTTGGGGGCTGTGCCGCCCTGCCTTTTGATTGATACACAATTGAGGAGCCAATCATGAACACTACAGGTGTGGGAACGATCCTGACTAGTGCCACGAAGGACATTGGTGGTCTTATTGGCATATACCACGGTGGGGTCTTCAACTGGGGTGAAGTCGTAATAAGGTAGCCCTATGGGAACCTGTGGATGGATTGAGATATCCTCATATAGTCAACGTAATGACTTTAATACGAGCTGTAGGCTGGGTTATATCTGCAAGTGGGGCACCTGTCTACTATTCAACCCCTATGTTTACTACAGTGCAGGATTATATGAAATCTGATGTTGTTAATATATGATTATATGATCTTCAAAGCAAGAAAAGACGCCAGGTAAAGTAGTTCCTATTTTTTGACTTACTTCTTTCTCTTTCTGTTTTTGGGATTTATTCCTGTGATGTGTACCTCTCTCTTTGAAGAAACAGAGGAGGGGGGACAGTTTAAGAGTCTCATTTTTTTGAGCGCTTCCCTGGCCCTAGCGGAGAGATTGAAAGAACAGAACTCGAGCGCACTGATTGAGCTAGCTAGAAGTAGGAACCCCTATTTAAGTAAGGCAAGCTGTAAATAAAGAAAACAAGAGATTCATGGTTGTACCAATACCATTTTGTTGCAATTGGACATGTTCCTATAGTTGACTGATTGATCCATAAGAGTAGTAAGAGATGATATTTACAAAGATGGGAAACGATATCGAACAAGAAGAGCAAGCAACGAAGCACACTTTGAAAAGATAGAAGGGATACTTGAGGAGGTGCTGCCGAATAGTTTTCGAAAACAAATTTTGGGTAAGTGGAGTCCGCTTTGTTTCTACGAAGCAGACCCAGAATTTTAACGTCGATGGCCTAGGGCGGCGAACAGGACATGATCCCACCAAGAACAAAAGCTCCTTCCTTAGGCAGCTTGCAAGCTTAAGGTTTAGGTCCTCCTCAATTACCCCTATGGCGGTCCTTGGGGAGTTTTTCCAAGACGTTCTACCTTAAATATGTACGCCTACATGTTAGGAACCTTCCCTATCAATAAATACTCATGTCTAAGGTGCGCTATCACATCTCAAGGCTAACTTTCTAACGTCATCGGACGTTCTTGGATGTGTCACCTTCAAAGTCATTCAAACTTTACGCGCTGCTTCTAAAAACAATTACTATTCATTTTAAGACCTTATAAGCTCATGAAACACATATCAGGCTCTAGTTTCACCTAATTTATTTTTGGGTCCTTACATTATCCCCCTACTCGGGAAACATTCTCTATCGAATGACACCTTCTTAATCACTTCTTTAAAAGACCTATTCTAGAATTGAAGCACCTCGTATATGCATTATACCTAAATTCACATACCTAAATCAAGGAAACGATTTGATTTCAAGCTAATCATAACTACACATAACCATATAAAGACCTCATAAAAAGGATTTTTATCCCCCACTTGGGAATAAGCTATACATGCCTTTCTAACATCAATTTCTCATTATAAAGTACATTAAATCAACAAATCAAATCATAATCATAAAAAATTCTGAAATTTTCATTAATCAATAAAGAAGCACATACCAAAAAGGGACATGAGGAGATCACTCTTGATCAACCTATGGATTTGAGAGAAAAGAACCTAGCCTTTGATTTAGGAACACCTTTCTCACTATTAGCAGAAACTTGCTTGCCTCACCTCACATTACCTTTTGCCTTAGGGAAATGTCGCTTTATGTGACCACTTTCACCACATCAAAAACAACCATCCCTACTGGCCAAACACCTACACTGATGTGAGGTATATCATTTTTCCCTTGAGGTCTAGGTTTAGATACCATTTCATGCTCATACTTAGGAGAACTAGAAAGACCTTTTCCGAAAAACTTTTGTCGATTCATAGAACGACCATGTGCATCCTAATTTTTTTTTCTCCCTACTAAACTTGGATTCTTCTATTTGTTGAGCAAACACCATGAGTAGAGATATATCAATATCATCAACAAGTATGGCCATACGACATTCTTCTTCTACTAGTTCGTACACCCCTGCTATGAACCTATTCATCAAGTCTCTATGATTTTCCACCAAGCTTGGAGCATACTTAGACAAAAGAGTGAACTTCAAGGCATAGTCATAGATACTCAAAAAACCTTTCTTGGGGCTTATGAACTACTCCAACTTAGCCTCTCTCTATTACCTAGGAAAGAATCTCTCAAGGAAATCCAACATAAAAGTCTCCCACCCTATAGGGCCCGGCTAAAGATCTACCATTTTTCCATTGCTGACACCAAAGTTCGGCAACATCTTTCAGTTGAGAGGCAGCCAACTCTACCTTTTCAATGGAAGAATGATTGCAAGAACCTTGTACACCTCATGAGTAAACCCATTCATATCTTCCTCAACCATAGAGACATAGAACTCCGGTGGATTAATTCTCACGAACTCCCTTATTCTAGTAGGACTCATTCCTCCTATAGGATTTGCCGTAGAAAATTCTCCTCTTTTATCTTGGGCCATTCAGGCTTGAGGCAAAAAAGTCATATAATCTCTGAATTCCTCCAACATATTATTCTATATAGGAGGGTCATTAAGAACTTGAGGAAGAACTTGCTCTTGCACTTGGGGAGGCACCTACCCTTGCACTTGGGGAGGAATCTCTTGTTCCCCATTCCCATCTATTTGCCTTCTAGCATTATCCCTAATGTTAGACATATCCTACAAAATTATAAGAAAACATTAGAAGAAGGGCTTACTCAAGCCAAACTCTATGGCATGACTTGATGAATGAAGAAGTGAAACTTTCCTTAATATCCCATAACCTCTTACTTGTAGATGTGTCACGACTCACATCGATGAATAAAACACTAATAGAGGTGATTTTGAGATATCACGGTAGATTAAGGAGAAAGTCATGTACTATTTTGTATTGGGGTTTTGGCTTGGCAAAAGGGTTAAATAAGTCTTAAAATTTGTTTCTAACCAACTCCCTAGTTACCTAATTACCCCCACATCAAATGAAACCTTGAAGACAAGTCAATATTAACTTAAATATTTGGAACTTTCACCGGGAAACAAGTCTACGACGCGGAGCTACTCCAACATGATTTTGAAAAATAAATTCCAGTAATGTGGAGTCCGCCTTGTGTCTGCGACACAGACCCAAAATTTTACCTTCCATGGCAAGGTCCGCAACGCGTACATGCTCCCACCAAGAACAAAAGTTGCTGCCTTGGGCAACCTGCTATCCCAAGGTTTGGATCCTCCATAAGGACCCCTATGACGGTCCTTGGGGAGTTGTGCCCGGATGTTTGTACCCTAAATATGACCGTCTATGAGTTTGTATGGTTGTTGATAGACTGGTTCATTACAGCCCCGTGTCTTAGGGCATTATTTTTCCCCATTCAATGCCAGTTGCGACGCGCAGCCAATGCTATCTTTGTTGGCGCGACATCTTAGCTGTCCCATGTTTGGGTCTTCTTTGGGGACCCTTAGAGTGGTCCTCAAGGCGTTGTTTTCAGACATTTCAAACCTTTACATGTTAGTCTATGTGTTGGAAACATCTATACTCAATATCACCTTTAAATTATCCCCTAAAACTCTACTACAAAACACTACGACACACTAGTTTAACTTCAACTAGTTTCCGGACGTCTTGGACGTTCTTGGACGTTTGACCTCTAAAAACTTCTAGACTTTATATGATCCCTTTAAAAAATTTATTAACCCTTTTAATACTTTAAAAACTCATGACACACATGTTAGTCTCTAGTTTCACGTAGCTCATTTTTATGAATGTTACAATCTCCCCGACTTGGACAACATTCGTCCTCTGATGACACTTGCCACACTTTAAGAGCTTTAAAGAGTTAAGAAACTCAAGACTTTAAGCATATAAACATACCACATGATCTAAAAAATACACATATATAAGAGAACAATCAGCTACACATAATTAAGAGACTCGAACACAACAAGAAGATAGAAACTACATCTACAACTTATAATGAAATAAGAGTCACATTCTTAATTTCATATAGGAGGAAACTACTTCTCGACACGTTATAATGCTCATACAAATCAAGTCTATGCACATTATCTCCATTTTTCATGAAAGAACAATTTAGTCAAATTTTCAAATTCCTTACAGTGAGCACCAAATTCTTTATAGTGAAACATGCTCAAATTTCCAAAATTGCAACTCTTAAGTAATTTATCATGGAAGAATGAAAATGAGAGACAAAGCCATATAAAATAATTTTACAACATATAACTTCATAAAGTTCACAATGCAAGGAATCGATGAAATTCAATTTCAACAAAACTCCTAAAAAGATCTAAATGCAACATGCTACCATGAGATTCTATCGCTCAAGCTTGAATAGAATAGAAGAGAACAAACAACAATCTACATACAACCTACTCACCATACTCTCCCACTGAAAAGGAACCCATAACAACTAAAAAGAGAAACGATAACCTTACCAACATTATCACCCCAATTTGATCCCTTAGCTTGGAGAGCGCAGAAACAAGTTTTCACGACCAGAATCTAGACCCTAGACGAGATCGGAGTCGTTGACCTCTCACACATTGATGAAAAGCCTACATACGTCATTCTTACTTCATCTAGGTTAATTTTAGCGGAAAATTTGAAATTTTTGGTGTTTAATTTCATGCCAAACATTTTGAACTTTACATCATAGGCGTTCATTAAATAAACCATCTAAAATAGAGATAATCAAATGAAATAAACAATTCAAGATTGCAATAAACATATTCTTGCCAAAACGACACTAATACAAAGTCTAAACAAAAGTGGAAAGAAACACTAGTGAAACATGCTCTACTAGCTGTAGCCTACATCTAAGCTAGATAATAACGATAGACATCCTCAAAAGCATGAGGGCCTACAAAGTTCGGATGAAATCTCCACATCCGGATAGCTGCAACGTCAACCTGTAAGATCTAATGTCCACATGTGCCTGCACCTAAAATTGTAGAATTGTATGGGATTAGTTCACACTTGTGCTAAGTATGGGTATATTCAAGCACACACCAAAGACATGAATGAGTGTGAATAGCTCTTTCCTAACAACATGATTATGGAAAGTCAAGTCAGTGGACTTTCCAAAATGGAATTAGGAAAGTTAGTTAGCTTTCCAAATTTTGATTAGGAAAGTTATGCCATGAGAGTAACATGCATCATCAAAATTATCATACTACACACCACATAGAACATCTTACACATCGCACATAACATATTGCATATATTACATAACATCTTTCATATAATTTATTCATATGCCATGAGACCTTGGAATCGTGGACTTGACATCAAGACTTCCGAAAATTGAGAGCTCAACATATGGGACCTCAACTAGGGAGACATCCTTAGAACACAAAGAGTCTGCTTCATTCATTCATACGCACTTCACTTCATACATTCATAAGCTAGTGTAGACACCATCTATACATAAGATGTAGTTTAAGACATTCATCGGGTTCGGTGTGCAATGATAAAGAATGAACTAGTGTCATAACTTAAGTCTAGATCACCTCTTGATCATCCTATCCTAACACCTTTGGTATCATTCATTTATTTTTGTGCATTATTTAAGGATCGCCTCATTCGTTCATTAGGAACTTTTACATTAACTGACATAGATCATGTGAGTATAATAATATCCAGTGTCTCCCCCACAGTAAAAAGAGGTGGAATCACCGGCCAAAGTGACCCAAAACATGCTAGCGTAGATGGGAATCGAACCCTGCCATATCCCTATATTAGTAGTGTAGGTTCAAAGACTAGGGGATATAATGTGACCCATATCCGAAATGCCAGACAATCTTATATCATGAGAATTATGTGAACCTCCGCCCTTCTCAAAAGAAGGAATCATCGCTCATAGCTAATCATCGGTGCTCAGTATAAAGTTCCATTACATTCAATTCATACGTCATGGAAGCTGACTTCTAATATAAGGACATCATAGCTCAATAGATGATTTCTCGTCTCATCATTAGTATTAAGTGTGTTAATCTCAATACATTCATTAGAGTGTTCATAGATACTGGTCTATTCATTAACTTTACACTCTCATAGATGAGTACATTTTGGTAACATTTACTAAGGCTCATTTGATATTGCTCTCATATTTTACATTAGCCTCATATTATGTTGTCACTATATTCATTAACATTAGAACATTTGATCTTCATGATTAATCACCCCTTTTTTTACGTGAATATTCATTTCATCATATGCCAATTCACTTGGCATTTAGTGTGTTTCACACTCTTACTTAACCCTTATAGGGTTTCATCATTTCATTGTTCATTTCATAATTTCATTGTTTATTTCATGATGTTCCAATGCACTTGTACGTTTAGTGCTTTTACACTCTTACTTAACCCTCTCAGGGTTACATCATTTCATCACATACATGTTAGTTTCACTTATTTTTTTAAACGTATGCTAGGATTATGGGTCTATACATACAAGTCATGAGGCTTCGTTCATAGTTCGTTTAAGTGATAAACATCTTCCTAATATTATGTGATACAAGATTTATGCATTTTGTATGTATGCAAAGATCTTGATTTCGATCTAAGTAGGCAACATTATTCTTGAATATTTTATACACGTATGACTTATGTATCAATACGTAATATGGGAAAGGGAACCCGGTTTCGAATCTCTTGGACAACACTTACATTTTTCATTTATTTTATTTTGGTCAACATGGCTTGGGGACCCAAGATCAAGCCCCAACGCCTATATTTTGTTTTAATTTCTTTTATTTATATTTTCTCTTTCTTGGTTGTGGGGTTGTGGGATCGAACCCCCACAACCCCTTTTTATTTTAATTTCTTTTTCCATGGCTTCTTCTAGTTGACCATGAGGTTGTGGGATCAAAACCCCACAATTTCACTTTATTTTTCATTTAACTCTCCTTTTCCGCCTAGAGGATGTTGGTTTGATTCCCACGCCTCACAATTATTTTCTTTTCATTTTTCCTTAAGCTTGACCAAGATGTTGTGGGTTCGAATTCCACTCCTCTCATTTCTTTTTTTCATACAGCATTTTCCATCCCAAAGCCATGGTTCGTATCCCCGTCACCATATTTTTTTACTTCTTTATTTTCATGGTTTTTTAAAATGGTGAGGTCACATGTTAAATCCTCCATGACCGGATTGTTTTAATTCATTTTTCACAATATTTTTAACCGTCTTAACTTTACCGAAACTCATCATTTGAAACTGGAAATTTTGTAGTTTTTCTTTAGCATCTTTTCATCAACATACACATTAGTTATTAGGGAATTTCATAGTTCATTGTAAACGATTTAGGTGCATTTTCATGGATTTGATTTGCCAAGAGTTTCTCACTCAATTCAGCCACATTACACTTCATATGAACATCATGGTTTACATAAGTTTGTGCACGTAAGATCACAACCATAACATTACAATTTTTTTAGCCTTAACCCGAGAACACCTAGTCATGGTCACATTTTTGCACACACATGCACATAGTTTTGGAACACATAGGTTGTCATTCATACGATTTCAAACACACATACATGAACATATTCATCACGAAAACACAACACATGCCTAATATCTACCAGAAAACATACCCAACCTACAAATCGTTGGGAGCTAGTGATAGGGACATCCAACGGGGAACAACCCTAGCTTTCGGATTGAATATACTAAACCTTAGGGATCTCTTGGGAAAGGGACAAAGAAAGAAGAGAACCCATACCTTCTTGTTGTTCAAACCTCGACTTTCTGCCCAAAAATTTCTCCATACACACGTCCAACAATGAAAGTTCAACACCCTACTCGACGGAAAACCTTCTCTTTGCCTACGTGATTGGTTCACGTTTGTTTTTCTTATATTTTCGTGTGAGTTCTACAATTGTAAAGAACCTTGGTAAATTTTCTACTCTTGAGAGATTGAACGTGAAAGTGAGAAGAGAGATTGAACGTGAAAGTGAGATAGACGTGAGAGGAGAGAGTTGCCATAGGCTTAGGAGTCTAGTTTAGGACTTAGTCAAATGAGGTTTAGTTAATATTAAAAAATAAAAATCTTATTTCCCTTTAATTTTAAATAAGCCAATAATAATAAATATTAATTAATTACATTTTTTTATCAACTTAAATAAAAACAATTTAATCATCGCTTCCATATAGGTTCAAAAACCAGTAGAGCAAGACTTCACAGTAAGAGACAATTTTTGGACCTCTCTCTCAAAAATGCCACTCCACCTTATTAATTAAATAATTAATTATATATTTAGGGTAATTATGATACTAACCTTAGCCTAGAAAAAAAACCATTTTACCGCTAGACCTTCAAAACTTAAGATTTCCCCTTTTTAAGTCCGATAAAGACTCATCCGAGTAAATCTTCATATTCGGGAGCCCTACATGGATGGACCCAACATTTCCTATCTCAACTAACTCCCCAAGTTAGTTGGCTTGGCTGTCGTAAGGGCTCAGAGGTCTGCTTTTACGCATCAGTTCGTGTAAACCTGGTCTTATCGTAGGCATTCTAGGCACATTAAGCATTATTTAGCATAGCCGTTTTAAGGTTGTTACACAAGTCCTCTTTGGTGCACCAATACCCAGAGCATTAGGAGAAACTTGATTGAACTCTCTTCTTCTAGCCCCAATAGTAGGATAATCTCTCACCTTGTGATCATCCTTAGCACAACCAAAGCATCCATTAGTACCGAAACTTTCTAAAGGGATTCTTCCCACAAGTAGCACAAGTAGGATTAACCACTTGGGAACCACCACCTCTCTCATAGCTAGCCATAGGAGCACTAAAACAATCTTCAATATGAGCCATCTTTTAAACTAAGGTTGAACTTTCTCATCGGTTCTTCCCCTCTTAGCATCTATACTCCGCCTTTCAAGTTTAGCCTCTTCAATGGATTGAGCATACACCAGAAGCCTAGATAGAGACATGTAACCATGGAGAATAGCCGTACGACACTCTTTCTTCACAATATCTGAAACACCGGCAAAAAACCTACTCATCTCATTCCTAGGTTAGACACCAAGGATGAAGCATACTTATACAATAGGATAAACTTTAAGGAATACTCCTGAACACTCATGTTACCTTGCCAAAGGTTTATAAACTCCTCAGTCTTACCTCCCTCCTCTCACGGGGAAAGTACCTTTCTAAGAATGCTTCCTTAAACTCTTCCTATTGTAAGGGACCATATTCAACCGGCCTACTATCCTTCCATTAAGTGAAAAAAACTTGAGCAACGTCTTTCAATTGGTACGAAGATAACTCCGCCTTCTACCTAGAAGTCACTCCCATAGCATGTACTATCTTATACAGTTCATCCAATAAGGATTGGGGATCCTCTCCCACCTAAAAACCAAGAAAGATAGGAGGATTCATCCTCACAAATTCCATTAATCTAGAGGTCATAGTACTTTCCAAAGCATTCATCCTAGGACCAATGTGTCTATTCACATGTGTAGTCATAGCTTGGGCTAGACCAATGAGAGCCTGTCTAATTTCTCCATTAGCCATAAACAGTGGAACAACCAGAACCTCATGAACCTCACCTCCAAGAAGGACATAATCACCTTGGGGAGGCAGTTGAGCATCTTGAGGAAATTGGACTCCTTGTGGAGCTAATCTAGCTTCAGGAACTTCCTCTTGCACTCCTCCTTCTTCCAATCTTCTAGCGTTTGATGTGTTTGTAGTCATACTCCTAAAAACACAAGATAAGATTAGGAATAGACACTTATAACCTCAAATCTATAGGAATGACACAAGATTGATGAAGAAGTCAAACTCTATCGTCCTATAGCCTCTCGCCCATAGATGTGTCGCGACTCACACCAATGAACAAGACTCTACTAGACGTGACTTTTTTAGACTTTTCGATTCATAAGTACTACTTCATAACCAGTGCTCTAATACAAAGTTTGTAACAATCCAAAAATACCCCCTAGAAGTTAGGCCATTCTCGAATCGGAACACGACATACTTGACCTCCCCGAGATCTTGTACAACCCCTTTTACATAGTTCATTGCACACATGTATGAAACGTAGCACGAATTAAATTTTTTCACAAAATAGTAATACTTCAAAATATCTCTTTTATAGAAAAACATGACGAAAGGCTAAGTCTCAAAGTCGACATCTTAAATACATGAACATATTGGGACACATACCATACTTCAATGAGTAGAAGTCTATTATAATACTTTCAATGAGGAAACCTAAACATCAGGATGTGCTTGAATCTAGTGAGGACATACCAACTCTTGCTTGAATGAACTGCTAATCCAAGCTTCACTTCGAGACTCCTCTCAAATAACACCTACACCTTTAGAGATAGATAAAATATATGGAATTAGTACAATGCATGTAAAAAGTATGACATAATACATAAAATCATTATAAAAGTACATTTGTATAAAACATTCTCTTTTGAGTAAAACATCATATCATGAGTATAAGAATCACATATAACACCAACAACACATATATTACACAAGTTCAGTTCAAAACACATAAACATGAAATCCTGCTACAAAAGGTGATTCCAAGGTTCATTTAATTAAGTTATGAAAGGAACGCTCGTAGATTCCTTTCACACACACAAAAAAATCCTATAGACTACCTAATATAAGATTATTTTCCATTTCATTGATTAAATTCCTTACCTAGACTTATTCTGATATTCACAAAATTAAGACATGAAGAGACTGTCCATACACCCTCTTCAAGCCTACCTAAGCAATCGTCAAAGCTATTATAGATAAGTACCTGTTCATTAACATAGCTTTAGTTAAGTCATTATGTCCATTAAACATTTCAAGAGAATTCACCAATTAATTACTTTCATATAATGGTCTTGGATAATACCTAGAGATTCACATACTAACATCTTCAAAACCTAGTCATACAATATCTAGATAGAGTCCCATTCCACTACCTAAACATTCTACTACTTATCCAACACAAACATGTATACCACATGAAGAGAATAGGAAATAACTGACATTGACCATAATATCAAGGCATGGAATTGAGAGTCTACCCTACTTCGGTAGAGGGTGTTCTACTTGCCAAAGGTAGAACTAGGACACAACCCATGTAGGCACATTGATAAGACATATCGAGGGCTCTTATGAAATCTAGTATCCTTCTCAAGTAGAGTCACATTGCACTCTAGTCTCCATGTGAAGTAGAGCTACAATCAATAAAATATTCGCTCCGTGCTAGCCTTAGTTCTCATAGAGTACGTTCAATCATTTAAAGGTATATGAGAAGGTACCATCTCTTTGTCCTACTAACTTATAATACCTCTACCAAGAATGGGTCCACTATGGCTTCCACTCAATGTCTATAAGGATAGCTCATTCTTAACCTTCTGTTTATTTAGAAGGTTCCACTTATTAGTCATGCTTAGAAGGGCACCATCTTAGGTCTACCGATTCTACACTTCCATTCAACATTCATTCATACACATACAAGACAAAGGTGCA
The DNA here is from genome assembly GCF_036512215.1 of Solanum lycopersicum. Taxonomy (NCBI): domain Eukaryota; kingdom Viridiplantae; phylum Streptophyta; class Magnoliopsida; order Solanales; family Solanaceae; genus Solanum; species Solanum lycopersicum. The sequence goes on from NC_090808.1 coordinate 35,369,890, forward strand.
TAAGCCTACTAAGTCAAGATGTTCATGTTCATATTCTTCATGTATCAAGTAAGGGACATAGGTCTACCAAACCAGGACACACTGCATTATCATCTTATCACATATAACATAACATCCAAGAAGCACATAGAGACAACTATGTATACTTGCTATTCATCCTACTCACTTCTATAGAATCATCAATATAAATCATCACAAGCCTCATATAAGTCATGAAGAAGCATCATACATCAAAATCAAGTAATTCATACAAAGACTTCACTATAGCCTGCTAGTGACACCTATCATCAACTAGGATCATGGTTATAAATCACACAACACATATGTCATCAAGACCTTCCAATTACTCACATAAGTAAGTTATAACTTGATAATATCGTAATACATAAAGTAATGTTATGAGGCCACTTTGCTTCACAATTATAGCACATAAGCACCGCCACCATAAGTGGAACATTCCAATCATATTCACAATTCAAGACATAAATAACATAATATAATGAGATTTAGGGCATCATACACCCAATCCACTCTCACAACTTCAATCCATAGCAAATTCAACAAACACAGTACCCAAATGCTCTTACTAATGACCATGATCACCAATTCAATCCAATAATCATAATGTACAATGAATTAAAGGTCATTCAATATGAATTCTTCAATTTAGAAATCCTACACTTTATTATAACATAATTCTTCCATGATTCAATATTCCAAATCAAACTGCACACGAATTCAATATTATAAAGACATGATTACTTCACCCAAAAAATAGCCAAAACTAGGAGTGCTTGATTTGCATGGGTTCATAGAGTTTTTAGGTTAAAATAATCAAATTAACATAACTCAATCATAATACAACGATTCAAAATATTTTATGCAAGAACACATGGCTAGATGTTAAATTAGAAGGAATTATGTTTAAATCATCTTTGAAAAATCATTGGAATTCACTCTTTGAAGGAAGAGGATTCAAGGTGAAAAATGTCACATCGGGGGAGAACCCCCTAGAAGTAACTGGTATCGTCTTCCTTGAAGAGGACTAAGACTAATATCTTAGAATTTGTCATTACATTTCATAGGTTAAATTGCAAAAAATTTAAAACTTTTTAACTACTTCTATTTCAAGGTTTACATAGATCTGTCGCATACACATGATATATACATATAGAGTTTACATAGACTACTCACATCAGAAGCACTACATAGGGTTCTACTTTTATTTCACATACATTAGATAGCAAGATAGATTCATAAGAAGTCTAGGATACGTCTCATATTAAACCATATACAACGAGTACAACCTGGGCCGTAGCCCATACTTCATTACAATATTAAAGGCCACATATAGGCATATACAATCTTAAGTCTTCAAGTGAAAAAGAATGAACAAAAATGTCTTTAAGACTAAACAATATCCAATAGAAAGATAGTGACATCGTTTTTGGAAAGTGAGGACCTATCGAACTTGAAGAATGACAATCGCAGTATTTTTCAATGGCCATCTAGAAACTCAACGGCCAGAACCTTCATTTTGTAGTAAACATAGTAACATGGGTAAGTACATCATTTGTACTAAGTATATGCATATGCACATAAAACATTTGAAACATGCCTAAAAAAGGGAAATTTATCTTATAAGGCATGCTAAGTCAGTTGAAAGTCTTCAATGCACATTTAAGATTCCATATAAGCCAATAACCACATATTTATTAAGACAAGCTCACCTATCACAAGACCATCATCATCAAGTATAATCATGTACACATGTATAGTAGCATCCTTAACATTTATTTACTTACAAGACCTTTATTCATTACCCAACATCAAGTCTATATGTCCAATGACCAATCAAATCCCCATAACCTTACTCAACCAAGAAAATCGAATAAAACATCACAAGCAATGTCTAAGTTCACATAGCGTAGATTCATAAGTATATATCATCATAATTAGAAAAATATACTAATATAATATTCATAATTAATCATTATCATGTATGAATATCAACAGATAAAGTCAATATCATACATTTCATAATATCATTAATAAAAACAACCTCCTAGGACTCCCCTTAGAGTGAACTTGTGCAATGTCTAGGTAGAGTCCCTATACTAAGTCAAAGCTAGTTATTGGTCACTTTGTTACTTCATTTTACTTTCTATAATACCTGCCTTAACCGACATAGACCACAAGAGCTAAATGTGGTATCCGGTGTTATGAAACCTTATACCAAAAGAAGGAGGACTACTTGCCAAGGTAGTAACAAACATAAAAATAGCAATCTAGGTGGATCCACTAGCTAGTATTCTTATGGAGGCAACATAGTTCAAGAAATAGGATATATACTTGGGTCTCTCTTTAAGCAGATTGCATCCAATCTCATGAGTACATTAGTGAACCTACCTTCCTTACTTGGGAAAGGACACTCCTCACTACTAGTTCACTCGGTGCTAATCTAGAGTTCCATTTGGAATGTCTTTAAGACTTTATTAATCATCATAAATTAGTATAGTCCATATTAGACTAACCCCTTGTATATAATAATCATTAGCTCATTAGGAATTGCGGGAGAATGTCCTTTAATCGCAACCCTCATATGTGTTATTAGCATATCATCGTCATTATGTCATAATAAAGCACACAGGCAATTCATAACCAACCTTATATCATTAAATCTTAAGCTTAATCGCACAATCACATAATCAAGAAATTTCAATTTCATCATAATAGTAACACCTAATTAATCCAACCACAAGAAATGCTTCAATTGAACTTCATCACCAAGTAAAAGCCATCACAATTGAAGTAAAGGTTTAAAATCACAAAGTCTTACCAATTCTCCATCAAAAGCCATCATCATTGGTCTTACCCTTAACCAATCCAATTTCATCTATCTATATGTGTAGTAACATCATACTAAAGTATTTAACACAAGAACTACGTCTGTTGTATCATCATTATCCAAGTTAATATCAATTCATAATCTAGGGTTATGGAAATAGGGTTCATTATGAATTCATTAAGAAATAGATCCAATCCCAAACAATACATTTCCCTAGGAAGTCCATAGATGAATTAGAATAGATAAAAAAAATCTAATAATCAATACATTCATTAATTTCCATCAATTAAGATGCAAGATCTTAGAATTAGGGGATTTAGGGAAAGGGACATGATCCATATGGAATTTCCTGAATTAACATAAATTAATCAAAAATCTAAATTTAATTAGCCATGGGTAATCAGAATTAGTCATAATCAATTTTCAATTTCAAATTTAGAAGAAAACCCATTATAATAGGAAAACCCATTGGAATTGAGTGATTTAGAAGTAAACTTTGAAAGGACCTCTTGGGGAAAGAAATCCCAAGATATAAGAACCCATACCTTAATGAAGCTTAATCCACTCAATTTAAGAATAAAGTTGAGAACTTAGTCTTCTTCTGAAAGCTTCCTTGATCATTCAATGCTGGATGAATAGAGAGAAAAAGTAAAGAGAGATGAGAGCTTTTGTATTTTGATTTTAGTGGGTAAAATTTAATTAAAACTCATCTTAAATTAACATATACTCATCCCCTAAATTACTTAAAAGGCCCCTTACTTAATTGGGTCTTTTTGAGAAGTCAAAATGCTTAAAAAACATCGCGGACGAACTTTGTAAGTGGCTGCACCTCGCGGGGCTAATTTCCCATTTTATTTTTGAAATTCGGATTGAGTCAGTAAGCCTCATCAAGAAACCGCATCACGAGGACACTTTTTAACCTCCTCGTGTTGGCTGCACAATGCTCAATAGCCTCCATTTTTTTGGTTGTGTACAGGCTTCTTTGGAAACCTACTTCCCATGTTCGGGTCCTCCTCAAGGACCCTTCGGGTGATCTTGGGGAGTCGTTACATGATGTTTGGACCCTATATACTATATTTTAGCTATTTAAAGTCTTTTTATAAGTTTTAGGCTCTATATGATACTCTTAAAAAGTAACACAACATAGAGACATCAACTAGTTCAATTTTGCTAATTTCTAAGCGTCATGGACGTTACTTGATGTCTTCACTCTAAAACTTCCTAAATTAATTGTAATTATTACTTGAGGTCATAAAACATTGCTACAAACCTTAGACTCACATGTTAGTCTCTAGATAAGGTCATATACTTTTGGAATGTTACAAAAACCCATACCTTAATTGTGATGAAAAATATATGAAATTGATGGAGAAAACATGTGAAAATCAGTCTTCTTCCTTGGTTCTTCAAAGCTTCATCAATGGGGGTTCTTGGGGAGAAGAATGGAGAGGTTTTATTTTGAGTTGAGGGTTTTGCTTTGTTTTGTGAGTTTAGGGGTACAAAAAGACTCAATAATCATCAATAAGTCATCCCCAAATGACCCAAATGACCCCTGCTCTCATTAGACAATTTAACCAAATCAAATTTGACTTAAAAACAATGTGACCAAATCTGGGAGATTATTGCACGTTGCGGAGGAATTTTCAAATGTTGTTTCTGGAAAATTTTGAAGCATAATGGTTCGCGACTGGCCCGCATTTTAGGGAAAGATTTTTTCCATTCAGTGCCAGCTGTGCAACGCGCAAGCACTGCCACATCTTTGATGGTACGGCAGCTTGGCTGTCCTATGTTTGGGTGAAATCCCTTAGGCTTGTCCCCGGGGCATCGTTCTCGGACGTTTGGACCCTTTGCGTGTCGTACTATGTGTAGGAACCATTGATACTCAATTTCACCTTCAAAAAATCCCCCAAAACTCAACTACAAAATACTACGATACTCTAGTTCAACTTCGACTACTTTCGGGACGTTCTTTGACCTTTGAGCTCCAAACAGTTCCACACTTTTTATACTGATTTTCAGCACCATTACTAACCTCATAAAACATATGTTAAGTTCCAGTTTCTCCTAGCTCATTTTTAGGGATGTTACATTACACAGACAACAAAATCTAAATGTAGAATCCGGTGTCATCAAATCCTACATCGAAAGAAGGTGGTCTAATTGACAAAGTAGTACCTAACATTAGCATATCATCTAGGTGGATCCACTAGCTAATATTCCTATGGAGGCAACATAGTTAAAAAACTAGGAGAACTATTTGAGACACTCTTTATGCCACTTGCATTGAAATCTCTATCTAATGAGTACAATAGTGAATCTACATAACCTACTTAAGAAGGGAGACTCCTCACTATTCATTCACTCTGTGGTAAACTAGTGTGCCTTTTTGAAATGTCTTTATATCATCCTTAAACAATCATAACTTATAATAGGTCATAGGAAACTAACGCCCTCGTATACTCATAGTCATTAGCTCAATAGGAATTGCATGAGAACATCCTTTCAATAAAACCCTCATATGTGTGATTAACACATTATCATCGTCATGTCATAGTAAGGAACATAGGTAATTCACAACAAACTTTCTATCATTGCATCTTAATCTTAATATAACAATTCACATAATCAAGACATTTAAATTGCATGATCATACTAATACCTACTTAATCTAATCACAACATATGCTTCATCGAACTTCATCACCAAGTAGAAGACATCACTATTGAAGTAAAGGTTCAGGATCACAAATCTTACCAATTCCCCTTCAAAAGCCATCATACAAGGCATTACAACAAACTAAATTTCATCCAACAATAGGTGTAATAACATCATATAATAGTAATTAACACAAGAACTACGTCATTTGCACATGAGTTCATAACTTAATGTTAGGGAATTGGGGTCAATTCATCATCTCTTGTACATACTAGGTTTAACATAAAATACTACCATAATTTAATAATAATAAATCATAATATAACAATAATAATCATTAAACATGAATGAAAATACAATTGAAAGATCAATTTAGGATTAGAAAGAAACCCATGTTCATATCATCTTTTGGAAATCAATTTAAAAGAGTCCTTTGGGGAAAGGAGTCCCAAAGGTTAAAGTTTCCCATACCTTGTTAATACTTGAAGATTGATGGAGTAAAGTTATGTTCTTGCTTACTAAAAACCCTTTGACCTTGGTATTTTATGAAGTCTTCTTTGGGGAGAGATAAATTAGAGAGAAGGTAGAGAGATTTAAGTTAGTGAATTGTGGGTGTAAGGTTAGTTTAATTAGGCTTAGGTATTTACATAGGTCCTTAATTAACTTAATTATACCTCCCCTAACTAATAATTAACCAACTAAACAACTAACTAATTAAAAGAACCCACTTAAAATAAAATTGTCCAACACAGGCTTGACCTACGAGATTCCAACCTACGGTTTGTAGGTCAGTCGACGACTGCTTGCACCCACCGTCCTGCACATCCGTCGATTAGGTCAGACAACTATGTTTTAAGCGATTTTTAGAAAATGTCTAAGTGTGGTACTACGTAGCAATCGACACCCTATCAGTTTGCTTCGTAGGTAGCCACTGCCAATACAACCTTTTGAGGTCAAATTGAAGGGTCCTCTCCAACGACCCTTAGGGTGATCCTTGGGGATTCGTACCCGGACTTTTCAACCCTAAACACACTCTATTAATTTTTAACACCTTTATTCCACATTAAATTTCAATTCCTAAATCCCTATGAGGTAGGCTAACACATACTAGCACCTATTTCACTAGTCTCCAGACGTCAAGGACGTTTCCTTATCTTAACTTTAAAACATCCTAAATGGTTTATAAACATTAATATATGTATTTAATCAGTGTTATGAGTCTTGTATCCTCATGTGAGGCTCTGGATTAGGCCTTGGATTTTCGGACTGTTATACATAAGAACTTGCAATACCACCCTCAATGAAGAAAATGACAAAGGAATTAAGGTAATTTCAGAACACTCTATTTTATAAGGTCCATGAAAGCCTGCAGGGCGTTAGTGAGACCAAAAGACATCAGTAGGAAGACATAGTTACCATACCTTGTTTGAAAAGCCGTTTGAGGTATATCCTCACCTCTCACCCTAATGTGGTGATATCCTTACCTCAAGTCAATCTTAGAAAAGTATCTTTCCATTTGGAGTTGATCAAACAAGTCATCAAACTAAGGGAGAGAATAATTGTTCTTAATTGTGACCTTATGAAGTTGACAATAATCAAAGCGCATCCTAAGGGACCCATACTTCTTCTTAATGAACAACACCGGATCTCCCCATGGTGAAATGTTAGGTGGAATAAAACCCATGTATAATAGGTCTTTGAGTTGAAGCTTTAGCTGTTTCAACTACGCCAGAGCCATTTGGTAGTGAGGACTTGAAATGAGATTCGTATCTGGTAGTACGTAAACACCAAAGTCTATTTCTCGCTACGGAGAAATTCAAGGTAAGTAATCGGGAAAGACTTTCGAAAATTCATTCACTACAAGGACCGAGTCTATAGGAGGAATGTCAGACTCAAGATCCTTGACTCTTACAATATGGTTAAGACACCCCTTACAAATCATTTTACAAGCTTTTACAAAATACGAGTTCATTAGGAAATTTTAACTTAACCACTCTTGTTTAACAATCAATGGAAGCAAACAAGCATGCAACCAATACGTTCAAAAAATGAAATCAAATAAACCATATCAAGTTCTACCAAGTCCACCCATGTAATTCAATTGGGCGAATATATAGTACAACACCTAAAGTCTCTTATAGCCACAACGAAGTCACCCACCGGGGTAATAACCGGAAATGGTTCCATCAAAACATCAAGTAGAACATTAAACTTTTTAGCTACTAGAGGAGTTATAAATGATAGTATCACCGGGCTCAAGTAAAGCATAAATATCAACAGAGAATACTTGTAACATATCGGTGACCACATCGGGAGATTCCTCTTGCTCACCCCTAGAGCGGAGAACATAAAATTGGTTCCTTTTTGGATCATCGGAACTAGGATTGCTTTCTTTAGCTTCACCAATCCTCTTTTCTTGACTGCTCCCATTAGGAAAATCTATAACCTTATGAACATCTTTTCCACAACAAAAGCAATTTCCCATTCTAACTTACCAAGCATTCAACCCTTAGCTTCTTACAACACTTGGCACAAGTAGATATCTCACTAGGTGAATTTCAACTTCTTCCCTTTTGGAACTTAGGGTTAGACACCCTATCGTTGTTAGCCTTAGTGAAATTGGAAGGCACTTGGTTGGAGACCCTCTTTTTGAACCTAGGCTTGTCTTGAATTTCAAGCCTACCTTTGGAAGTACCTCCCTCATAATACTTGGTCCTCTTAAACTCCATATTCTTCCTCTTCAATCTAGTCTCCTCTACTTGTTGAGCATGAACCATAAAATGGGAAATATCCATATTATCATGTAGCATCGCCGAACGACACTCTTAAACTAGGTCATCAAACACTCCCGTCACAAAGTGGCTCATGTCATCCCTAGGATTTGATACAAAGAGAGGAGCATACTTGGATAATTTAGTGAACCAAGGAATACTCTTCCACACTCATACCTCCTTGAAGAAGGTTGATGAATTCTTCAACATTAGCCTCCATTTTCTTCCTCGTAAAGAAACTTTAATGAAAGACCTTGTAAACACCTCCCAAGTTATAGGACCCGCTCTCCATATCCTGTTATATCTCCATTGGCTATACAAAGTTTGAGACAGATTCTTGAGTTGATAGGAGACTAGCTCGACTTGTTAATTAGAACTTTCTCCACATTAAACCATCTAAAATGTAGTAGAATATACGGGCATAACAATCATACAAATTAATATTTGCCACATAGGGATTAAAACAAAAATCATTAAGAATAAGAAAGAAATGAATGTGTTTAAGACAATAGCAATAATACTAGGGTAGATCATAAGGCACCAAACCTTGGGGAAAAGTCCAAGTCTTCTTGCAATAAACCTTGATACCTCAACGGCCCGAACCTACATTGTTTGGGAAAAGAGAATGAATATGGGTTAGTACAACCACATGTAATAAGTATGGAAGCATATGCACATAAAACTATTGAAATCATGCTGAAAGGGACATTCAGGTCAAAACTATGCTAAGTTACTTCTAAAGTTTTTATGCACAATTAATAACATATACAAGCCAATAGACATGACATTACTCAAGGAAAGTCCATATTTAACACAAGACCAATATCATGATAAAGTCAAGACTATATGGATATTATCTACATAAGGTCATATCAACGTGAATGACATTACATCAAAATCATATAAGCATAACAACAACAACACAATGTCATAACAATAATTCATGTACAAGAGTTTATAACATCACTTCACACAAGACCCTGACTCACAATCCCTTCCCAAGCCTACAAGGTCAATACTTATGTAAAGTTCCATAACCCCACATAATCTAGGAATCCAAATAGAGGATCAAAAGCATTGTAAATATTTTATATATCTTTATATCATGCATGTGCTTCATCATATATGTCAATTTAGACCAATAACATATTCATAAATTAAACTAACATCATATAGGATCTTCAATGTGTAAAGTCATCATATACATTTCATACATCTCATAAGTACATAAGAACAACCTCCTAGGTCTTCACTCAAGGTCAACTTGTTCCATGTATAAGCAAAATTCTCATACTTCCACCTACACTAAGAAGAACCCCTTAAGTCACCTTAGTCAGTGTTCTTTTCATTACTTTTATTTTACTTCCGGGAACAATCACCTTAACCATTGTAATACTACTAAAATTGTCACGACTCAAAAGCACCCCCTAGAAGTTAAGGAGAACCCCTGGATCGTGGTAAGGCGTACTTGACCCTTTGGGGTCTTGTACATGACCTTTATTTACCGTTCATTACATAAAACATAGAAAGTAGTGCGGCATTAAAACTTTTCAAGACATTTAATAAAACTAATCTTTCATAAATACTTTGAGAATCTAATCATCACAAGCCAACTTAAAAACACGACACAATATCTTAGGGACATGGCCCTTTACATTAAAAAGAAATACATAATAAGTCGTTAAATAAGAACCTAAGAAAGGGACTATGCCCTCAAATATATGAGAATGTACTTTGCCTTGAGAGAAACTTTCGCAAGCTCTTCCTTCTAGCCTTCAACCATACTTCCAACCTATACTTATAGCGTATAGAAAAGTATGGTGTTAGTAAAAAACAATATATTAAGTATGTCATATGTAAAATAATGTAAAAAGGTACATTTTAGTAAAATAAACTTTAATTCCAATAATTAAAACATTCATGATTTAAGAGTCAAAATAGTATATGGACCATCATTTAGCACATAAAGTAGAACTTTCACAATTTTAGAAGAAAAATACATATTACAGTAACATCAAGACTATTACAGTGAATACATTACAGGGAATGGCATATTCCAAGTCATGTGAAGCCTTTTTCCTTTGAAGTTTCCCTAACCAAGTTATCCTAAGACTCCCTAAGGTAACACAAGAAGGAACCGCCCATACACCCCCTTCAAGGCACACAAAAACGATCCTTAAGACGACAAACTATAGGCTTAACTCGTATTAAAATCAAGTCCATACTCTTGGTTAAACATGTGCCAAACATTCAATCAAAAATACTTCATGTAAGTACCATTCTCCAATGTGATTTTATAGGTCGCACTAAATGCAATGCGAGTGTAGCATCCCATACTACTACTCCAACTTAGTGCTCCTAATGGATTCCCTTGTATTGAGAAATTAACAATAACTTAACCAAAATTATAGTGAATTATGTAAAAAATTACAGTGAACTAAAGATACTTCAAAGATAGTGAACTTCCAAAGTACTGCCAATGAGGAAGTGAGCTTATTTTTGTAAAAGTTTCCTAACCAAGGTTATCCTAAGACACTCCAAGGTATGACATGAAGGAAACGTATAACGACCTCCTTCAATACACACCAAGAAGATCCTTAAGACTACCCACAAAGAGCTTACTCCACTTAGGAGAACAAGTCCCCACTCAATCACAAGCCATAAGAAGAACACCCAACAACACACTAAAGACTTCCCTTTTGGAATGCCTACTTAATGCAATGAGTAGATGGCGTCCCATACCACCACCTACCCTAAGTAGTACACTATTTTAGAAGGTTTGGCACCAAGACTTCCCTTTCAAAAGGTCCTACTTATTGCAAAGGAAGATAGCGCCAGATACAACCACCTACCCTAAGTAGTACGTTCTTTTAGAAGACTTAACTCATTCAATTCTTTTGCGGGAGTTAGATTAACCCACATAGATCATGAGAGCTAGACATGGAATCCCGATATAAACCCATATCGAATGAGGATCCTCACTTTACTAGAGTAAGGTCATACTTTTTAGCTTTTACATGACTTTCCCAATAGCTACACCTATTCAAGTACATAATTAAGGGATATGGAGATTGATACTAAGTAACTCATTCTCTACTAACTAGGAGTACTCATCTCAAGAGGTACATTGGTATACAACATCTCATGTCACGAAGTGTAACCACCCCTACTTCATATCCTCTCGATTTTAGGCATAACTCCCCACAGATTGTTAACATTATAAACTATAGGTTAAGGATAACTAGTGAACACCACATCTCAACTCACAAAGGGTATTCATCCTCCGACCTATCTTAGAAAGCTCTTGGGAGATAGTGAGGTTGCTACTAAACACTTCATCTCAACTCACGAAGAGTGTTCACCCCAAAACTCCCCTTTTTACTCAACTTAGCTTCATACTTCATTTAAGTGTTTGTGCATGTGATCACACCTTGCACATAAACATCATCTCATTCACATTAATTTCTGTATATTCTTTAGACCTACACTCATCAATTCACACACATTACATGCTTCACATAATCATATACTTCATTTAGACATAATCTAAGCCAAATATCTAATCAAGCTTCATAAAACACAATAGAAGAACCATTTTCAATATAACTTAATTTCACATATTAGGCCTCCAAATACACAATTACAATAAATACTAAATAATATCAAGTTCATCAAATAATTACTGCCACCAAGAAGGTGGACCATACCACTCAAGAGCAATGTATAATAAGAACTATACAATACAAGCAACTCACCATTTAACCAAACCATCACAACCTATAACCTATTTCTCATTATTTCTATCATAATAAGACCCTTAGGGAAGTAGCTAAATGATAATAACAACAGAAGAAAACCAAAGTTTGAACCCTACACAAACACTATAATTTAACACATTTCTTAAGCTAAAATTTTGAAATATGCATAAATATGAGTTCATTAGAGTTTTGAAATTAAAATAATCCATTAATACTTGAAAAAATATATTTGAATAATTGAAACACTTTTACAAGAAGACCCATGCTTAAAATAAAAGATAGAAGAAAGTATAGTTCAAAAAACCTTTTTTTCTAAATCTATTGGAAATGACTCCTTGAATTGAAGAGGGTTAAAGGATGTATACCATACATCAATGATAACGAACCCACTAATTTTTAGTGAATAAACACATAAAAACAGGACCTTCTTTCCTTACTTGAGTCTTATCTCCAATTATGCCTATGAGAGAGTATTCTTTAGAGAAGGAGTTTAAATATTTGAAGTGAGGAGTCTTGTATAGGTCTAAGACTTAAAACAAATCTAATATAAATTTAAAACCCTAAAATATAATCCTAGGTTCCTAAAAGTATTTGGGTGAATTTACACAAAACACCCTAAGGTGGGAGCAGGCGAGACAACTTTTGCAGGCCCCCATCGATGCCTCTCAATGACGGACAATCGATGCGTCGACTTCCTATTGATGAGGGATCATGGTTTAGGTATAAAACTCCAAAAAATTCAGGCCTTCATGTCCAAACGACGGACCAGGTTGATGAGCCGTCGCCTAGCTCATCAATGGACACTATTTTTGGCAGTTTTTATCTTAGAGTCGGGGTCCTCTTCTAGGGCCCCTGTGCGTCCTACATGAAGTCATACCGTACTTTTTAGTCCATAGACATATTATTCTAGATCTTAGGAACAACCCACATCAATTTCGATTAAAACGAACACGTAAAATGTCTCAAACACACCAAAATAGACAAGCACTCTCTAAGGCATACTTTGCAAAAGTCATGGATGTTCTGGGACGTTTGACCGCCCAACTTAACAAAAGTTTTCACACTGACTAAGAACACCAATATAACTCATTTTAACATAAAATTAGATCAAGAAATACTCAAGAAATTAGTTAACCTTAGTTTTTTTAGGGCATTACAAAAATAAATTAGGTAAAACTAGAGCCTAACTAGTTTTTCATGAGTTTATAAGGTCCTAAAGTGTTTTATAATGTTGTAATGAGGAAGTTTCTAAATATTTAGGTTATTTGGATGTCAAACATCAAGGGTGACCAAGAGATTCGACAAATAAATCACTTATGTGCTTATGTGTTTTTATGTGTTTATGTGTGTGTCATGTGATTATGAGGTCATTATATGAGTAATAATAGTTTTCATAAGAATTTTGCCACGTTTCATGAAGTTTGGAGGTCAAACATTCGTGACATTCTAAAGTTTTGCCTGAAATGACCTTGTGTCTCTTAGCATGTTTCATTGAGCTTTATGTGTTCTTCTTCGATGAAATTTATATGAGAGGTCCTAAACTTGTATATGATAATATTACGGTAGAAAATTTCTGGTCAAACATCTACAAGGACCAACCAAGGGTCTTTGAAGAAGGACCAATCTTGGTGGCTAAAACTACCTAAGGCAGTCCCACCTAACGAGGCAATCGACGCCCAGTAGGATGATTGACAACCCATAGGTGGAGGGCATTGGTCAGTACTTAGGAGTGGGAGTATTGAATTCCAAGGAACATTCTTTGACCCAAACAATGGACAAACGGGACGGTCCGTTTGTTCGGAGACTATCCGTCGATTTGCCAGGTATCAATGGTGTCTGCAACTTCGTAGCTCAATATTAAATACAAGGGTTAATTGGTAAATTCATCCATCGTCCAAATAAATTTTTGGGATTTTTACAAAGGGTTTATGGGTATTTGAAATTGGTTTATAATTCCTAATCACCTAGATGAAATCATTATTCTATAATCAAAGCTTAAAACTCCTAAGAGCTCTTTAGAACTCCATTGAAGCTTGAAGGGAGATTGATGCTTGAAGGTTGATTTCTCCAAAAATATATATCAATTTTCATGGATTAATATCATTTAAGGTATCATTTTTCATCCTTGGAACTTTTTTCTTCAAGGATCCAATCTTCAAAGTGATTTTCAAAGACTTTCTCAAAAGATAGATTTCTTATTTGTGATCTAGCCATAGGTTCTTGCATTAAAGGTTTTGAATCATTGAATATTAATTAAATAATTGTTAATTATATGATATCAACTTAAAATATTCTTGAACCCATGTGAAACCTAAACACTACAAATTGGCTATATTATGGGTGTTATGATCATGTCTCAGTGCTTATGAATTCTAGTGTATTTTTCTTGGGTTATTGAGTAATGTGAGAATTGTATTGGAATGATGTATAAACTATCTGTTGATAAGTCTATATTGAATTAATGTATATTCATTTGGTATTACAATTTTTGTATCTAATTGATGATCATGGACATGGGTAAGGTCCTTTTGGTATTGTATCGGATGATTTAGCTATTGATTGAAGTGTTGAAAAAGGATTGGTGGTACGCTGACATAATTATCTTATATTATGTAAATTAGGTGTCACATACCCGAACCACCACTTAGAAATTAAGGGCAATCTCAGATTGCAATTGTCATACTTGACCTCTCGGAGGTCTTATACAAGCCTTTTCATACCATTCATCACATAAACATAGTAAAAAGTAGTGCAGAATTAAAACTTTTCACAAAACATAATATAATATTAAGAACTCACATTCATATAAAGCAATAGGAAATACTAAGTCTTCATCTCATCTTCTTAAGAGACAAGAATACTTGGGACATGATCCATACTTCAAAATACGAAAATAAAAATGGTTAGTCTATTACTTTGGATGGAAAACATAAAATACATATATGCCCTCGAGTCAAATGAGGACATACTTCAACTTCTTTTAAACGATATTACGGTCCGACTCTGCCTTTCCAAAAGCTCCTTACCTGCAAAGAACTATATAGATAGATAAAATTATGGAGTTAGTACAACCACATGTACTAAGTATGGCATTATGCAGAAACAACATGAAAACGGACATTTATTGGAAATATGCATTTTTTCATTTAGAAATAATAGTATAATCGTTAGAACAACATTTAGAAACTAAGAAACACAAAAGATAACATTTAAACAAAAAATCATAATTTAGAACCCACTTTCAGTAGGTTCAATTCACTGTACAATGAAGTACCTCACAGTTACAATGAATTCACTTCCTTTTATACTAAACACTTCCTACCATAATGTTATCCCACACAAAGCTATCCTAAGATTCATTTAAGAAACACAAAGAGAGACCACCCATAAACCCTCTCTTCATGTGCCTAACGAACCTTTAGATAACTTATAATGAGTAAAATATACACTTACAAAGCATCACAAACATCAAGGTAATATTCTTGTACAAAAGGTGACTCTAAGTCTCACTTAAGTGAGTTGTGAAGAGACCGCCCATACAATCCCTTACACACACACTTATTAGATCCTATAGACTCCCTATAACAGAAATATTCTCACTTAACACACAAACACATAGATGATATGACATTCTCCTTTGAAAGGATATCAAAAGGCCTACTTATGTAAATCAAGAAGATAGACTCCATGGTTGACCACTTCAAGATTACCTAAATAGTCCTTAAGACTACCTTAGGCTTAGGTCATGTCCACAACACCAAACATCTTATCTAACTAGAGTGATCCTCAAGACTTCCAAAGATAAGACATTGAGAGATCATCTGTTATGCCCTCTTCACACTTTAGCTAAGGAATTCATAATTCACTTTAGATTAGGTACTTATTCATTCACATACTTCTTAGCATAAGTCATTAGTTCATTAGTTAATTAAGACTCATACATCACATAAAGGACATTCAAGAAATAATCTTACACAAGACCTAGGAACTCCAAGTAACATCTTCAAAATCTATTGTAAAATGTCTAGATAGTATCCTATAACACCACCTAAAAATCATAAACTTCTCTAATTCTAATAGGTATTCCATGTGATGAGAATAGGAAAGAACCTACATAGACCATAATATCTAGACATGGAATACGGAGTTCTATCCTACTTCGATGCGGTTGTGTAACTTGAAAATGGTAGAACTTAGACACATCCCGTGTAGGCCCATGGTTAAGAAATATGAAGGGCATACTTTCTAATCTAGTCTCACTCTTTAACTAGAACTACTTCCCCTTACCATACTAACTCGGTGCTAGACTTCTTTCTTATAGAGTATTTTATACATTAGGTTCATCTAAAAGAGTTCCACAACAAGATCATAACCAATTCACATTTACCCTACCAAAGAAGGTCCACAAGGGTTACCTCACAATGGCGAAAATAGGCTCATGATGACTTTCCTAAAGATTAATTTGATGTCGTTCAAGCCAATTAACCTTAAATCCATCATTCTCTTACTTTGAAGGTTAACTTTACGGCTTACAATTTCAACAATCTCAACATTACCACTAAGTCAAGTTTTTCACATAAAAGATTTTCTTATGTTCATTTAAGACCACATGTCATTGATACATTCAATACTAATAGTTCTAACACCCTAAATAAAGACTTCCCATATTTACAGTAACATATACATCAAGCAAGGGACACCAGTCAACCAAGACAAGACACCACATAGTTCACTTTAATTCATAACGTAAGTCATTCTAGAATCACATAGGAACAAACATACAATCTTCAAGTCATGCAATATAATATCATACATCAACAATGTAATCAACACATACTCATATAGCAAAGTAGGAATAACCAAGACTCAACCCTAAGACTATATGCATAAGGTCAAGTTCATAGTCTACTAAGATCACCTAAGACAACATAAATAAAAGAACACATATATGACATCACATGTACATAGATATTTTAATTATTCACATAATCAACTTAATGAATAGTCATATTACTTAAAGTAGTTGCCAACAAGGACAAGATCATAATATATCATAAAGTGACGCCGAGAAGGCCACATCAATTGCAAGTAAAGCACATAACACCGCCACCATAAGTGGAACATACCTATCACAATAGAATATAAGTATAAATTACATCAAAATTAATTAAATAGGTCAGCATACCCCCACATCCTCGTCAACACTTCAATCCAATGTCAAATTACTCAATAGAATAACACAAGACCCTTACCCAAGGCCAAAACAAACAATTAAACATAAAAAAAACAATAATAAATGGAGTAGGTTTATCAATATAACACAACGTAAATATAAATTTACTACAATTATTACATTAATGAATAGCCTACATAAAACTACATAAGAATTCATCAACATTAGATCAATATCAAGTTACACAAAACTTAATCAAAATCTAGGGTTCAGCCAAATTCATGGATTCATAAGAAATTTCGGATAAATTCATCAATAAAGAACCAATATAATCAATAATATATGTTTGAGAACAATTGACGCAAGAACCCACGGTAGAATCATGAAATTGAACAATTCAACTTTGTAAACTTAGAAACAACTTGAAAATTGGGGCTCCTTGATGAAAAGAGTTTCAACGATAAAAATACATACCTAAATTATGGTAAGTATTCAATTTTATGAAGAATTTCCACTAAAAACGTCACACCAACTTCTTCCTGGATTTTGGACTTCAATGGAGTCTTTGAGAGTTCTTTAGGGATTTTGGTTTTTTGATTTGGAAGAATGAAATCTTCTAAGTGTTAAACACATATATACATGTTTAAAATACCCAAAAGACCATTAATAAACCATATATACTCTTATTTGGAAGTGGGGTGAAATTAAAATATCACCTCTAACTTAATAGTGAGACAGCACGCAGGTCACAGTAACCTTCGATGGTCGCCCATCCACTTACGAGCCACCTTGGCCGTTGTCAATGGGTTCATAGAGTTGGAAATTGGAGATTTTCTACCTAGGACAAGGAACAAAAAAATCCCACCACCTATGGGCCGTTGACCAGGCCACGGGCTGTCGATTGCCATTCGTAGGTGGACTGCCTTTGGGCAGTTTTGGCCACCAACATGGGTCCTTCCTCAAGGACCCTTGGTTGGTCCATGGTGATATTTTCCCAGACGTTTCAAACCCAAACATTATTTTATATAATTTTATAACCTCTCACGTGAATTTCACTCAAAACGAACGTGTAATACTCTACGAAACATGCCTAGACACTCAAGGTCTTTTGAAGGAAAATCGTTCAAATATCATGGACGTTCTTGGACGTTTGACCTTCCAACTTCGCGAAACTCTACACACTTCCTATACATGACATAATAAATAATTTTAGGACATTAAAACCTCATGAATCACACATAAACACATAGAAACACATATGAGGCACCTAGGTGACTTAGTTGTCGCACGTCTTGGTAATCCCTTGACATTTGACTTCCAACGCACCTAATACTTTTGACACTGTCTCAATAATATATATTAAACCTATTTAGGAAATTATACCATCTAGAACAACATGTAAGGATCTAGTTCAACTTAGTAATTTTCAGGGTCTTACAATCTCCCCCGCTTGGACAACATTCATATTCAAATGATACTTGCCACTCTCTGAACACTTCCAAGAAAAGAGATTCTACTAGCAGCTAATAACCATTCCATACAACACATAGCAAACAAGAAAACATATATTTTACCTAGGCAAGAGAATCACAACACAACAAGAAACTAGAAAACAATTATAGCACTCATTATGCTACAAAACTCACATGCTTCATTCCAAATGGAAAAAAACTCATTTTATATTCGATATCATACTCATATACATCAGCTATAACAACAGTACAACAATTTTAGACCAAAAAATCAATTAGTCAAATTCCCAAACTTTTTACAGTGAACTGTTTTAATGGTACAATGATTTTACCAATTTTTTCAAAAATAATTCTTGTAGGCAATTCATGATATGAACATGCTAATATGAAGAGTAACATCATATAAGCACATCGTACAATAAAATCATGACTTCATAAAATACACAATGCAAGAAGTTAGTGAAATTCGATTTCACCCAAACTCCTAAACACCATGCACATGCAACATGCTTCTATACCATTCAATTCCATTTACTAGTCATACTCCCCCACTTAGAAGAAACTCATCTTAACACAAGATAAAGAGAAATTACCAACATTATCATCACTCTCATCCGACTTGTCCCCTCAAGGCTAAGTGCATAGAAACACCTTTTTGTTGGTGCAACATCCTTTGGAACACTAGGAGCAACTTTCTTACCCTGTCTTCCCGTATAAGCAATCATAGGACAATCTCTCACCTTATTTCCTTCCTTACCACAACCAAACCAACTCCCGGTAACCAATACACACTCACCATAATGTTTCTTGCCACATTTGACAGAAGTAGGCTTGACCTTTTGAGAACTACCTCATTCACCATAGCACTCTTAGGTTCTTCTTGAGTTTGAGCCCTCTTCTTAAAACCTAGTTTGCTCTTGATCATTAGCACCACTCGTTTTCAAGCTTCTAGCCATCCTCCTAAGTTTAGACTCTTCAATAATTCTTCATACACCATAAATCTAGGTAGAGTCATTCATAATGTAACATAGGGGTATGACATTCATATTTACTAAGTGAGATACACACATCACAAAATGACTCATTTAATCTCTTGGACTTTACACAAGAGAAGGGGCATACCTAGACAAAGTTGGGAATTTCAACAAGTACTCCTCAACACTCATATTTCCTTGTTTGAGATTAATAAACTCCTCAACCTTAACTTCCCTTTTCTTCCATGGAAAGTACTTACCAAGAAAAGATTCATTAAATTCTTCAAACTCAATAGGACCCGATTCCTCCGACGTATTATCCTTCCATTGAGTGCACCATATTTGATTAACATTCGTCAATTGATACGAAGCCAACTCGACCTTCTCCCTGAATGTAACTCCCATAGAACTCAACACCTTGTACACCCCATCAAGAAACTCTTGTAGATCCTACCCCACTTTTGAGACAAGAAATATAGGAGGATTCATTCTCACGAAATCTCTCAACCTACACGTCATAGATCTATACACCACATTCTCCCTAGGCATCATACTCAAATTTATTTGAGTAGTCACGGATTGATATACAACTATCAAAGCCTCTCTAATCTCTTGATTAGTAAATTTCAGAAGAATCATAAGAATCTCATTACCTCCGTCCACGTTAGGAATATGATCACCTTGGGAAGGTACTTTAGCACCTTGGACACCTTTCCCATCTTGAGAAACTTTCTAAACTTGCTCAACTTGAGGAGGAATCTCATCATTCATCCTCTCCTCTTCCAACCTTCTAGCGGTAATCCTTCTAGTATTCATCTCCTAGAAATACAAGGAAACACATTAAGAAGGATAATCATAACATTTACTCTACCGGACGACAAATGAGTAGAAAAGAAGGGAAAATCTATCGTCCTATATCCTCTCGCCCATGGATGTGTCGTGACTCACACCACCAGGCAAGAATCTACTAGATGTTACTTGATGAGACTTTTTGATTCCGAATACTACTTTCACAAACCTCCGCTCCATTACCAAGATTGTCATATACCAAAACCACACCCCAAATGTTAGGGGCAATCTCAGATTTCAACCTGAGTACTTGACTTGTCGGAGGTATTATACAAGCACTTTCATATCATTCATCGCATAAACATAATACAAAGTAGTGCGGAATAAAATTTTTTGCAAAACATAACATAGCCTTTAAAAAATCTCTTATATATAAAACAATAGGAAATACTAAGTATAAGTCTCATCATCTTAAGAAAGAAGAATACTTGGGACACGGCCCATACTTCAAAATACGAATATAGAACTACTTAGTGTATTACAATACTTTAAATAGAAAACATAAAAAATATATATGCCCTTGAGTCAAATGAGGACATACTTCAACTTCTCATTAAGGATGCTATGGTCCAAGTCTTACTTCCCAAAAGCTCCTCACCTACCACAAAATATATAGATAGATAAAAGAATGGAATTAGTACAACCACATGTACAAAGTATGACATTATACATAAAAATCATAAAAATGGACATTTATTAGACATATGCTTCTTTTCTTTTAGAAATCATATTTTAATCAAAAGAACAACATTTAACAACTTAAAAACACAAAAAGATAACAAGTAAACAAAAAATCATAATCTTACAACCCACTTTATAGTAAGTTCAATTCACTGTATAGTGAAGTACCTAACTGTTGGAGAGAATTGACTTCATTAGATATTAAACACTTCCTAGCATGTTGTTATCAAACTCAAAGTTATCCTAAGATTCACTTAAGTCACACAAAGAGAGACCACCCATACACCCTCTATAGATGTTCCTAAAAAACCCTTATGATTATATACAATGAGTCACATTCAAACTTAAAGAGCATCACAAACATCAAAGTAAGATTCTTCTACCGAAGGTGACTCTATGTCTCACTTGAGTGAGTTGTAAAGCGACCACCCATACAATACCTTACACACACACATAAGAGATCCTATAGACTCCTAGAATAGAATCATTTTCACTTAACACACCAACACATAAATGATATGACATTCTCATTCAAAAGGCTATCAAAAGACCTACTTAAGTAAATCAAAAGATAGCGTCCATGATTGACCTCTTTAAGATTTCCTAAATAGTCCTTAAGACAACCTAAGGTTTAGATCATGTCCACAACACCAAACATGCTCCCTAACTAGAGTCATCCTCAAGACTTCAAAATATAAGACATGAAGATATCCTGTCCACAACACAAAACATGTTCCGTTTAGTCAGAAAGCATGTAAAAGAATAAGTACTAACCTAGAGTAGTTAAGTGTTGTCTATTTCAGGTATGGAAGGGGCATAGGAATGGTCACTTCATGTCTTACCTAGGTAAGTCTTAAGATAAGTAGGAAAGTTGGTTAACACTTTAGTTATGATCTAAACTTAGGTAGTCTTAAGGATTATTTAGGTAATCTTGGAGAGAGTGTATGAGTGTTCTCTTCTTGATTTACATAAGTAAGTTTTTTGATAACCTTTGGGAGGAGAATTCCATTTTATATATATGTTATGTTATGAAATGAGAATGATTCTATCTTAGGTAGTCTAAAGGATCTCTTAGGTGTGTGTGTGAAGGGATTGTATGGGCTATTACTTCACATCTTACTCAAGTGAACCTTAGAATCACCTTTGCTAGGAGGAACTCATGTTATGTGTTTTGGTGTATTGTAAGTGTGTTTGTGTCAATATAGGTAGCCTTAAAGATCATTTAGGTTTGCCTAGATAGGGTGTATGTGAGATCTCTCTTTTTCTTACTCAAGTGAGTCCTAGGATAACCTTTAGTGAGTGGGTTGTATGCTAAATGAGCTCACTGTAATGTTTGATTAAATTCACTTTAAAGTGACTTGGTATACTATAATTTTCTTTTAGAAGTGATAAAATGCTTATGTGATATCTGATGCGTGTTTATGGTGTTAAACATGATTTTTAGTCATAGGATATGGTGTTTTAATAAAAAAGAGCGTGTTTCTAATAAAAGTCCATTTTCATAATTTTATGCATTTGTCGTACTTAGTACAAGTGTTTGTACTAATTCGATACATTTTGTCATATCTGAAGGTGTAGGTGGAAGGTGAGAAGCGTCTTGAAGGAATTTTGGCATCAAAGCATAGGTTATGAAAGTAGTCTTAGGAATCAAAAAGTCTCATAAAGCAGGTCTAGTATAGTCTTTACCACCGGTGTGAGTCTTGACACATAAATGAGCGAGAGGCTATAAGAAGATAGGGTTTCACTTTCTTCATCAATGTTGTGTTGTGCCTCTATAGTTGAGGTTGTAAGTGTGTATTCCTAATATCTTCTATTGTGTTTAAATGAGATTAATAGTATAAGGATGGTCTCTAGACGGTTGAAAGAAATAAGGAAGGATAAAGAAGTTTCTCCTCAAGTTGAGCAAGTTCCTGAAGGTGTTCAAGTGCCTCCACAAAGTGTTAAATTCCCTATTGGATGTCAAGGTAATGAGGTTCCGGTGGTTTCCCCGAAAATGACTAATGGGGAGATTAGAGAGGCTTTACTTACTTTGGCCGAGCCTTGACTACCCATGTGAATAGGGGTATAGAACCTCGACTGAATATTGTGGAGAGCACCAAGACATATAGATTGAGAGAAATTGTGAGGATGAATCCTCATCTTTCTTGGCTCTAAGGTTGGATAGGATCCCCAAGAGTTTCTAGATGGTGTGTACAAGGTGATAAGTGCCATGGGCGTGACTTCTAGGGAGAAGGCAGAGTTTGTTTCATAACAATTCTGGGAGGTTTATCAAGTATGGTACGCTCAATGGAAAGATAATAGGACAGTTGAGTTGGGTCCTATGGAGTGGGAAGAGTTTAAGGAGACTTTCTTAGGAAAGTACTTTCCCTGTGAGAGGAAAGAGGTGAAGGTTGATAAATTTTAAATCTCAAGCAAGTAAACATGAGTGTTGAGGAGTATTCCTTGAAATTCACTAGATTTTCCAGGTATTCTCCATACTTTGTGTTTAATCGAAGGGATGAGATGAGTAGGTTTGTGACCAGTGTTGCCGACCTTGTGAAAGAAGAATGCCATACGGCCATGCTTCATGATTATAAGACTCTATCTACGCTTATGGTGTATTGTCAATCTATAGAGGAGTCCAAACTTAAGAGGACTACTAGAAATTTGAAGAGGGGTGGACCAATTGAGAAAAATTAACCTAGGTTCAAAAAGAGGTCTCAAACTCAATATGGACCTAGTAATCCTAAGGTCAAACTTTAAAAGGGTAGTGGTTCTTAAGGTGTTATGCCTATTTGTGCTACTTGTAGAAATAGGCACTATGGGGAGTGTCTAATTGGTACTGAGAATTGCTTTGGGTGTGGTAATTATGGACATAGGGTGAGTTATTCGCCTACTAGTGCTTCCATAGGAATAGAGGGTAAGCAAGTTACTCCAACTGTTATGGGTGATGATGCTCAAAAGAAGAATCATTTCGATGTACTTCGGGCACGAAAAGCAAAGATGGATGATGATGATGATGTTTGTAAGTTATGATTTCTCTAATTTAGTTACTATGAGTTCCTTCTAATTGGGGGAGTATGGTGAGTATTAGTGTTTTGATTGATTACCTTATCTCTTCAATTCAACTCAAACTCGAGAGTTAGAATGTCATAGTAGCATTTTGCATGTGCATTGTGTTTATGAGGCTTGTTGAAATTGAATTTCATTGATTCCTTGCATGGTTCATTTCATGAAGTTATGATTATGTTGTAAAGGGAATTCATATGGTTTTATCTTGCATAGTAACATGTTTCCATCATCAATTGCCTAAATGTTGCATTTTTGAAAATTTGAAACATGTTCACTGCCAAGGAATTTAGCTCACTGTAGCATTATTGCAAAATTGCATAATTTGTTCTCTGGTTGAAAATTGTTTTAATGTGTACATAAATTATATATATGAGCATGATAATTAATATTAAACGAGTTCTTGCTATTTGGAATGAAGAATGTGAGTCGTATTGGCATGATGAGTTGAAGGTTTCTTTCTATCTTCTTGTTGTATTGTGTTCTTGATTTTGTGAAATTGATATTTTATACTAAATTTTGTATTGTATAATGTGTTATTTTGTATGGTTATGAGCATTTAACGGAATCTTTACCCTTGGAAGTGTTAAGAGAGTTGCTAGTGTCATTCGAGGACGAAGGTTATCCAAGTGGGGGAGATCGTAATACTTCTAAAACAACTTAGGTGAAAATAGAGCCTAACATGATTGATATTAGGGAATAAGGTATGTCTTATAATGTGGTAGTGAGGAAGTGTCTAAAGATTTAGGTGAATTTGAAGCCAAACATCAACATAAGATCAAGACATTCAACAACTAAGTCACCTATGTGCCTTATGTGTTTTTATATGTCTAGGTGTGTTTAATGATCTTATGAGGTCCTTAAATGAGTAATAATAGTTTTCACAAGCAGTGTGTCAAGTTTCATGATGTTTGGAGGTCAAACGTCCCAGAACGTTCATGACGTTTGAAAAGTTTGTCTTGAAATGACCTTGTGTGTCTAAGCATGTTTCGTCCTATTTTGTGTGTTCATTTTCGATGAAATTAATATGAAAGGTCCTAAACTCATATAAGATCATATTAGGGTTGAAAACTTCTAGTTAAACATCCCCAAGGACAAACCAAGGGTCCTTGAGAAGGACCCATCTTGGTGACCAAAACTGCCAAAGACAGTCCCACCTACAGAGGAAATCGGTGCCCATTAGGTAGAGGGAATTGGTCAGGCCATAGGTGTGGGAGTATGACCTTCCAAGGACATGTATCTCACCCAAACCATGGACAACAAACGGTCCATTTGTTGGGAGACGGTCTATCGATTTGCCAGGAGTCATGGAGCCTTCCACTTCGCAACTCACTGTTAAATATAATGGTCAATTGGTAAATTCACCCAACATCCAAATAAAATTTTTGGTGTTTTCCTTAGGGTATTTTAGGTATATTATGTTTGTTTATAATTCCTAAACACCTAGATGAATTCATTATTCTAAAATAAAAACCCAAAACCTCTAAAGACCTCTCTAGAACTCCATTGAAGCTTGAAGATTTATTTATCCACAAAAAATGTATCAATTTTCGTGGGTTAACATCAGTTAAGGTATGGTTTTTAATCTTTAGAACTCTTTTATTCAAGGATCCAATTTTCAATGTGATTTGCAAAGCTTTCACGTGTTCTTGCATTTATGATTTTCAATCATTGAATATTGATTGAATTTTTTTTAATTAGATGATCTCAACTTAAAACTTTCATGAACCCATGCGAAGGCTAAACTCTCTATATTGTCTATATTATGGGTGTTATGATCATGTCTCAATGCTTATGAATTCTAGTGTAGTTTTTCATGTGTTATTAAATGATGTAAGAATTGTAATATATTGATGTATAGTATGTAATATAGTGATAAATCTATATTGAAGTTGAGTATTATGATTTTTGTATTTAATTGATGATCATGGCCATGTAAAAGGTCCTATAAGTATTGTGTTGGATGATTTAGCTATGGTGAGAATGGATTGGTGTACGCTTTCCTAATTATCTTTATATTATGCAAATTAATGTGGTGATTGGTATGGTCCACTGATTGTGGCGGTGCTTTGTGATTTACTTGTGAGTTGTGTGGCCTCATCGGCATTACTTTATGAAGTATGATGATCATGGCCTTGTCGGCATTACATGATATATTACGATGATTTGTGTAGTTGATTTATGTGAAGTATGATCATATCTATCTACTTTTGAGTAATGTGAATGTATGTGTTTCTTTTATTGACATAAGGTAATGATCTTAGACTATGACTATGTCCTTATGTATGTAGTCTTAGAGTTAATGCATGATTCATCCCAATTGACTATATGAGTCTTATAATAGTTATATTCATGATATTGTATTAGTGGATAGGTTGAACAAAAATATGATTTGGTTATGCCTATGTGCTTCTAGAATGATATGTAATATGTTAAGTATGTATTGTCTAGTTTTGGTAGACTTGTGTCTCTTACTTGCTACATATATAAAGAGAATATGACTTCTTGACTAAGGATGCTAAAGCCTCTTATTCTTGTATGCATGAATGACATGTGACCTTGAATGTTGTAAAGAAGGTCCTTTATTTGGAGCCTTCAACCTTGTTGTAAGGTTATGATATCCTTGAAGTCGAAAGTGGTAATGGTATCCTTCTTGTGTGAATGATGGACTTAGGGATAGATTAGATGGAACTACAAGAAATCATCCTTAGGAAAATCATTAAGCTATCCTCTTGACCATTGCAAGACAACCATAAGGGACTTCTTTGGTAAGGTGAATGTGGTTGGGTTGTGAACTAGATACGTAAAATCTTCATATAATCCTGTATGTTAATTATTCAATGAGAACAAAGGCTAGCACTGAGTGAATATTGTTTGGGAAGTAGATCCAGTTTAGGATAAGGTTAGAGTACAAAGAAACCCTTCATATTCCTTAACGTTCCTACATGGGATTTGTCCAAGTACTTTCATTGGCAAGTATAACACCCTCAATTGGAGTAGATTACAACTATGCATTCCATGCTTATATACCATGGTCTATGTCGGGTATTTCATATTCTTATTATATGGGATACCCACTAGTATTGGAGAAGATGTATGAAGTTTAGCTGGTGGTATGGGACGCTATCTAGATATTGCAAAAGAGGCTAACATGTTAGCGAGTAAGTCCCTAGGTCTTATCCAAGACCATTAGTTGAATTTATTGATTTGATGAATGTCTCCTAAGTCAACTAATGAAGATAATGACTTAAGTTTAAAAGTATGTAAATGAATAAGTACTTACCTAGAGTAGTAAAAGGGTTGTCTAGTTAAGGTTTAAGGGGGCATAGAAATGGTAACTTCATGTCTTACCTAGGTAAATATTAAGATTGAATCTATATAGAAAAGTTTATTGATACTTTAGTCATGATCTAAACATAGGTAGTCTTACGGATTATTTAGGTAATCTTGAAGGGGGTGTATGAGCTTTCTCTTATTGATTTACTTATGTAAGTCTTTTGATAGCCTTTGGGAGGAGAATGTTATATCATATATATGTTATTTATGAAAAGAGAGTGATTCTATCATAGGTAGTCTAAAAGATCTCTTAGGTGTGTGTGTGAAGGGATTTTATGGTCGGTCGCTTCACAACTTACTCAAGCGAACCTTAGAATCACATTCCGTGAGAAGATCTTATGTTATATGTTTTGGTGTATTTTAAGTATATTTATCTCAATATGGGTAGTCTTAAGGATCCTTTAAGTGTTCCAAGAGTGGGTGTATGGGTGGTCTCTCTTTGTCTTACTTAAGTGATTATTAGGATAGCCTTTAGAGAGAAAGGTTTTTATGGTAAATGAGTTTACTGTGATGTTGGATTTAATTCACTGTAATGTGACTTCTTTTATTGTAATGTTCTTTTAAAAGTTATTATATAGTTTTTAATCAAAAATAGCATGTTTCTACTAAAAGTCCATTTTCATAATTTTATGCATTATGTTATACTAAGTACAAGTTTTTGTACTTATTCCATAAATTTTGTTAAATCTAAAGGTGTAGGTTGAAGGTGTGAAGCTTCTTAAAGAAAAGCTTGGAATCTAGTTAGCGTTCAAGAAAAGTTGAAGTATGTCATCACTTAAATCGATGGCATAATCGTCTTTAAAGTTTCTTCTTTCAAAGTATTGTAATAGATATTAGATTGTTATATTTCATATTGTATGGGTCGTGTCTCAAGTATCTTAATTCTAAGGTTTGCATACGTTAATACTTAGTGTTTTCGATGATTTTTAATATAAAAGATGTTTTAAGATATTTTGTGTGAGAAGTTTTAATTTTGCACTACTTTTCATACATGTATGTAATGAACGATGTTAAAGGGATTGTACATGACCTCAGAGAGGTCAAGTACGTCATTTTCACTCTGAGAGTGCCATATCTTCTAAGATGTGCTTTCGGGTTGTGACAACCAACAATAGACGATGAGAGCTAAACATGGAATTCGGTGTCATGAAACCCCAAACCTAAAGAAGGTGGTCTACTTGCTAAGGTAGGACTAAAACATGAACATAGCATTCTAGGTGGATTGACTAGCTAGTATTCCTATGTAGGCAACATAGTTAACGAACTAGGATATATGTTTAGAACACTCTATATGCCCATTAGAAATTGGAGACCTCATGTCATGAGAATATTTGGTGAATCTCCCTTCTATGGGGAGTCAATACCTATCATTGTCAAGCTCACTCAGTGGTATGCTAAAGTCTCTTTTGAAATATTTTTAATGTTATTATCAATCGTTGTTGCTTAATATAGGCCATAGAAGACTAACCCCTTGTATATTATATCATTAGATAATTAGGTGTATCATGAGAATTTCCTTTCATAGCAATCCTTCATTTGTGAGATCAACAAAATCATATCATAGTAATTAACACAAGTGGTTCACATTCAACCTTGAATCACCATTACCCTTAATATGATCTCACAATTCATATAGTCATGACATTTCATCATAAGCATCATGTCATCATATTCTTCTTGTAATCCCATATATTACTTCAATTGAATACCATTATTAAGCATATTACTTCAATCACATATATTTCTTCATGAGATCTTCAATATCATGTAAGCTGTGGAGGTGAGTTCAAATGTAAAGGACGAGCTAGCCACCTATCAACTCAAGGATGCCCAAACTTGGTACACTCAATAGAAAGACAATAGGGCTTTAAGAGCGGGTCCAATAAGTTTAGTAAGTATTAGGAGGGCATTTCTTAATAAGTTCATCCAAAGGGAGAAAAGAGAAGCAACAACTGAAGAGTTAATCAACCTTCGCCAAGGAGGTATGAGTGTTGAAGCATGCTCTTTGAAATTCACAAAATTGTCTATATATGCCTCTTCTCTTGTGTTAATTTCTAGAAATGAAATGTGCCATTTTTTGGTGCGTGCTGTCTGATGATATAAAGAAAGAGTGTCGTGTGTCAGTGCTTCATGACAACATGGACTTATTGTTTTATGGTGCATGCTCAACAAGTGTAGAAGAGTAGGTTTAAGAGGATGAACAGGTAGTTCAAGATGGAAAGTCCCTATAATGGAAGTAATTCTAAGGGTAAATTAGAGATTCAAGACAAACCCATGTTTAAGAAGAGATTCTCCAACCAAGTTCCACCAAATGTACCAAAGTCTTGTAAGTACTGGTTGTCTAACCCTAGGTCCCAAGGAGGAAAGGATGGTGGTTCACCATGTGAGGTCCTCTAATGTACCACATGTGGCAAGAAACATGTGTGTAAATGTTTAATTTGAATAGATAATTATTTTAGTTTTGGAAAGAGTGGTCATATGGTTAGAAACTTTCCCATGGCCAAGAATCAAGGAAAGGAGACTAATCAAGCACAATTAAGTGGTCTTAATTCCGATGCTCCTAAGAAGAACCACTTCTAGCTCTCAAATCTAGGGGTGATCAAGAGGGTTCTCCCGATGTAATTACGTTGCAAGTATTTTCAATTGATATTTATGCACTGCTAGATTCCGGTTCCACTTTGTCTTTTGTAACTTCTTTAGTATCTATGAAGTTTGATATTCTCCCCGATGTCAGTGGATGACTCTGTTGTTGCTAAAAGAGTGTATATGAGCTATCCCATATTATTTTTCAATAGAATTACATTGGTTAATTTTATAGAACTTTATATGTTGACTTTTTATGTCATATTATGGATTGATTGGTTACGTGCTTGTTTTTCTTTAATTGATTTTTGAAAAACGGTAGTTAAATCCAATTTCCTAAGGGACTAGTTTTTGAATGGAAGGGGGGAAACTCAATCCCTAGAGTTCAAATCATTTTATATCTAAAATCTTGTAAGATGATTTCTATGGGATGTCTCTATCATATTATAAGGGCCAAGGACCTTGAATCAGAGATTCCTCCTTTAGAGTTTGTCCCCGTCGTGAAGGACGGGTGCTAAACATGTTATTTGGTGTTGTAGAGCCTTACACCAATGGAAGGTGTTCCTACCTTGCCAAGGTAGAACATTAACACATTCTAGTATAGTAAGTGATATCACATTGCTATATCCTATGTGGCAAGCTTAGTTATGGAACTTGAAGTTACATGTGAAAACCCTCTTTATGACAAGATGGAGCATTATTTTTATTCACTTACGGAAACCTTACTTAGGACTATTGAGGCATGGTGGTTATCCACTTCATGAGATTTATGGTAGACCTACCTTCCTACCATAAGAAGGTACACACACTCATATTCAAGTTCTCTCTTTGCTAACCTAAGTTCCCTTTAATGAAAAGCCATTAGTACTGTATTTTTAAAAAATATATTCTTAGGAGATTCATCCCCTCTTATTCATAGCTCAGAGGTCGTAGATGAAAGTTCATCAACCTAAAATCATGTGAGAAGATCCTTTCACATGGACATAGCATATGTATAGGCACTATCTAGTGTAAAATAAACTTGAGCACACCTTTCAAGGCTTCTCTATTGACTAGATCATCATTCATATTGTGTGTAAATATATATGTGAAAAAACGTTTTACATAATACTTTAAGTCACACATGTTCATACATTTATATTCATACATTCCTATCTAAGGAAACACATATCACACTTTCATAAACGTCATCTTAACATGCCTAATAGTAGACACTAGTAAATATGAGAACTACCTTTCATTTAGACACCATGACTTGTACTACTTGTAACATGCATGTAAAGTGTGTGTGTGTGTGTACATTGGTCATGATCACATAATGAAAATCAACAACATTGAGGAATCTACCCTCTTAAACAATAATACTCTTTCTAGCATAGACCACACAACACAGAATAGCATAAGTGACAAGCCAACTTCATTTTGCACATAAGACTCCTAACTTGTGCTATTTATGCATTCACATAGGGGTACATATATAAGGGAATATTATCCATTTTAACTCATCAATGGAATCACCTATACTTTACCCTAACATTGATATACATATGCTTATACGATATTCATACAACCTTGATCACCACTAGAATAGGAATGTAGGAAGAAACCTCTCATAGTGTCATCATAAGAACATGTTCATATGATTATGAAATTTAATTCAAGTCCATCGTCTACAAATATTTAATGAAAATAAATTAAACACCACCACCATAAGTGGACCATACCACACAATGCCATACAAGGCTTCATCAACTACATTAATATAATAAAGTTGAGGGATGAGTAATTCTTACCAATTCTTCAATCTTTAATCATATTTGATCAATAATACTTTCTCTTCATTTACACATTATATATCAGTAACATTAAGTGCTTAAATCATAAATGAAACCATGTACAAGTCGTCGCAAAAGCATGATGCAACTAGTGCACTATATCTTATATATGGTAGAAAGTAGAGAGTTATAGATCATCAAGTAATTGCTCATCAATCATAACGTATCAATAAAATTCATTTATGGAAGTATTTAAATAGATATAAATCAAATCTAAATCATACTTCATATACCCTAGGGTTAAGATCACATAACGTTCATTACAACATCCAAATTGTAGGCTAGAAGAACCTAGATCAATTCATGCCAAGACTCCTTTTCTTTGATCATAAAGAATTCATACCCACAATTCATTAAAATTATCAATATAAGACAGTATTTAAGGACAATATAATCAAGAAGAAATGCTACTACAATTACCATAACGACTAGATCACAGTGAACATACTATTTTTGACATCAACGAAAAGTAGAAGAATCATAGGCTAATCAACATTGATCCACAAAAATCACTTATTTTCAATTCATGATCTCATTACATCATAGGCAGTAGATACAACCATCCCTACACAATCGAACTCCACATTATATCATGAAGAGACCAATGTTATAGTGAATGTTGGAAAACTAAGCTTAACATGTTCAAATCCTCATACAATGATAGACATGGATTCTTCATCATAAATTAAATACCAATTCACGTAAAAACAGTAGATATACCCACTTCAACGTAATAGAATCATAATTCTATCGATAACAAGTCAAGATCACAAAGCCCATGCAAGGACTAAATTAATTTAGGGAGAGAAAATTGGTTCCTCATGCAAATGGAGTAAAATCACGTTCAAACAAATACATTATTATCAATTCATCATGATTTAATTATTAAAAACATTTTTAGAAGGAACCCATGGATAAATTGAAGAAGAAGACCTTTGATCATAAACTGTTTTTGAAAACATTGATATTATCTCTCAGATGGAAGGATAACTAGAGATGAAGGATAACCATACCTTTATCGACATAAAAATCTATAAAACTTGGTGATCCATCCATGGAAATCCAAGCTCCAATGTATTCTTGAGCTTCACTAATAATGGTGGTTTCTAGGGAGAATATTTTTTGAGGAAAAGGTTTAATTCTCGTAGAGGAATTGATAATGGGTTGTTCACGTTTTAGATGACTTACATACACTAAAAGTAGATAAATTAAACTATTAGATTCATTTTAGGACGTGGTGTGAATTTCCCATTCACCCCTTATATAAAAAAGACACAAGAAAGCAGTTATAGGCCACCATCGACGGACCCAATCGACTGGCCGTTGGTCAATCGACTCGCTGTCCTTTGAATTCATTCGATTGGTCCTTCACCAATTTTTGGGTTGTGACCTACCGAAGTAAATATTTCATCGAAAAGACTTCACCAAAGGGCTGTTGGTCAACCAACTGACCGTCATTTGGTATGTCGATTGACACTGCCAATGCAGTGTCTCGACTAGCCTAGGGTCCTTCTTGTAGGGCATTTTGCAAGGCCCTTTGGGAGTCGTACCCAGATGTTCCTAACATAAATACAACCCTTAAAATGTTTTTTACCTCCCACATTATTTTAACCCAAAGAAAATACTCGTAACTCATCCAAACAGGCTAGGCCCTATCAACACATACTTGAGCATCTTAAGGGCTATCTTTTGAACGCCTTGGACATTCTTGGTCGTTTGACCTCGAAACTTCTCAAAACTCTATATAACATATTTAAACATCATTATAACTCATTTTAAGACTTCATAAGCTCATTACACGAAATATACAAACACTTATAAAGACATGAGACACATAGGTGACTAGTCGTCAAACATTTTAGTTGTCTCTTGACTTTCGACTTCCAAATCACCTCAAACTTTACACACTGCCTCTTAACCATATTATAATTCACTTTAGGAACTTAAAAACTTAATACAAATATTTTAGGATCTATTCACCCTAACACATTTTTCGTTCTTACAAACCGACACGAAGACCATGGGTGCTAAACATGGAATTTAGTGTTGTAGAACCTTACACCAAGCAAAGGTGCTCTTACCTTACCAAAATATAACATTAACATCATGCTAAATATTATGTGATATAACTTGCTAGATACTTTAAGGCAAGCATACTTTGTGGAACTTGGAGGCATATATGGAAATATCACTCTATCCCTAAGGTCTATGAGGTTAACCACCCCGTGAAGACTATGGTAAACCTACGTTCCTACATTTTGAAGGGACACCCCTCATCCTAAAATTTACTATGTGCTAAGCTAAGTTCCCGTTATTGAAAGCCTTTATTATCATTACTTTATAAAAATAAGCTTTAGGAGATTGTCTCTCCATATGCATTGCTCATAGGTCATACATGAGAGTTCATCAACTTAAATCATGTGAGAAGACCTTTCACATGGACATAGTATATTCAAGAACTATTTAGTTTAGGATACCCTTGAGAACACCTTTCAAGAGACCCTCTATTTACTAGATTATCATACATGCATAATGGACATGTTTCATGTGTGTGTATGTATATATATGTGAGCAACCCTTTCACATCAACACCCTTAGACAACACATATTGATACTTCATTTCATTCATTCCTAACATGTTCATCGACTAACATTTCATTCATATTCATGTAGATAGATCACAACCTAGGAATATCCTATCAAGGAACACATGTGCAATGTATAGACAAGGTCCCATACCCTTGTCAATACTAGTACACCTATCAAGTCATACTAGTTAAGGAAAACATAACATGCTTCATAGACATACACTATACATGCATAGTAGTAGATAGAAGTGCATATGAGATTCCCGTTTCATTAGACACTATGAAACTACACTATTTGTAAACATGCACGAGGCATATGATTCACATTGGTCAACATGATCATACAATGGCTATTTATAACAAAATGAGGCACCCACCATCTTGAGACCACAATGCACATTTAATCATAGACCACACATCAGAATTTAGCATACGAAACAAGCTAACTTCACATTACACTTAACACTACAAAAATTAGCTAATAATACATTTATATAGGGGTACATAGGTAGGGGTAATTAACAGTTATTACTTTATGAATGGCAGAATCTCAACATCATCCTAACATAGTTATCCACATGCTCATAACATTAGCAATACAACCTAGAGTATAAACTAGCATGGAAGACTAGGCATATGATTCACATAGTGATCATCATAACCACACATTCATTTTACAACAATTTACCCCTTCAAAGCCATGATAAACACATATATACATTGACAAGAAGTAAACGCCGCCACCATAGGTGGACCATACCATACAATGCCATACAAGGCCAAGCATCTAGCAATTCCATAGAGAAGTAGAGAGAATAGGGAAAATTTACAATTCCTCAAAGCTTTTATCATCACTGATAAATTTCTATAATTCAACATCAATACATTCGTAAAACAGTACCTAAAGGTACCTTTATATAAATGAGATAATACTTTAAACATAATGGTTTCAAGATCACATTAGGTACACTACTTCATAAAGTCTTTACAAAGTAAAGGAATATAGATCAATTTACCCAATCCCTTAACCTTGATCATAATTGATCAATCACTAACAATTCGCCATCAATTTAAATAAGAGGAATTAGATATAAGCAATTCAACACGCTAGAATCATAATTCAATCAACATAAGGTCAAAATCGCAATGCCCATAGGATAGACTAATTTTAGAATTTGAGGGAACATGGGTTTATCATAAAATTGGATTGAAATTCACCTTAAAATCAGAAAACTATCATCAATTAATTATATACAAGCTTTCTAATACAATTTGAGAAAGAACCAATAGAAACATTAGTGTAGGAAGTTTAATCATGAACTTTCATTGAAAAACACTAGAAAGATCTCTTAAGATGGAAGATTATCTAAAGATGAAGGATCACCATACCTTATTGTAGGAGAGAACCACCAAACCGTCATGAATAAGCCATGGGAAACCAATCTCGAATTTCTTCTTGAGCTTCATCTCCAATGGAGGTTTCTAGAGAGGTTTGATTTTGAGAGGGAAAAGTCTACTTTTAAGAATGAATTTGGGAATGGCTATTTGGTATTAATAACCAACTAAATATGCCGAAAAATAGATAAATAAACCGCGTGGGGTAACGTTAGGGCGTGGTTGAATTTACCATTCACCCTTTATTAAAATAGTGTGCCTCGCAGTGGTGCAGATCATAATTAGTAGTTAATTCTAATTTTTTATTCTAACAAAATTGCTTTGTTAGACAGTGGTGCAAATCGTAATTGCATTGTTGCAGGTCTAATCCCAACCAAGTACCTCCAAAAGGGAACTACCAAGTGATACAACGCTACTGGTGAACGTATCTGTATAAATTATAAGATTTAAAATGCCCATTTCTACCATAACGATATATGCCTTGCTAATGATTTTGTCATAACTAAAAACATTAACGAGGAAATTATTTTGGGTATACATTTTATTACCCAGATCAAATCTTATATTTCAGATTTTGAATCAATCAAAACAAAAATTTTAGGAAAGGAAATTTCCTTTCATATTATCAAGACACTTTCTCTTGAAGAAAATAAATTTTTGCATAAACAAACTGCAGTTAAAATCAATCAGGTTTGTTTTTTAAATCGAAGATATTAAAATTAAAAAAATTGAGCAAATTTTAAAATCCCCGATAATGGTTTCTAAAATTGCCAATCTTCAAAAGAATTTTGAAAGTGAAATTTGCTTAGAATTTCCAAACGCTTTTTGGGATCGAAAATCCCATATTATTTATTTACCATATATTAATGGATTTGATAAAAAGGCCATCTCTACAAAAGCTAGGCCTATTCAGATGAACCATGAATTTATGGAAATCTGTAAGAAAGAAATTCATACTCTTTTGAGTAAAAAAATTATTCGTCTTTTCAAAATCACCTTGGAGTTGTTCAGCATTTTATTTTAACAATGCAGCTAAACAAGAACAAGGTTCCCCAAGATTTGTTATTAATTACAAACCCTTAAACTCAGTTTTAGAGTGGATTTGTTATGCGATTCCTAAAAAAAGGATCTTTTAAAACGAACTTTTAAAGCTAATGTTTATAGTAAATTTAATTTAAAATCAGGATTTTGACAAATTCATATTGCAGAACAGGACAAATATAAAACAACTTTCATGGCCCGTTTGTATTATATGAATGGAATGTCATGCCGTTTGGTCTTTAAAATGCCCCATTAGAATTTCAAAATATTATGAACTCTATATTCAATT
Source organism: Solanum lycopersicum (assembly GCF_036512215.1). NCBI lineage: Eukaryota > Viridiplantae > Streptophyta > Magnoliopsida > Solanales > Solanaceae > Solanum > Solanum lycopersicum. The sequence goes on from NC_090808.1 coordinate 35,407,186, forward strand.
ATATTAGTAATATTTCGATTGTTTATATTGATGATGTACTAATATTTTCCGAGGAAAATGATTCTCATTTGAAACATTTAAATATTTTCTTTAAAACTGTAAAGCACAATGGATTAGTCATTAGTTCTAAAAACATTAAATTATTTCAAACAAAAATCATAGTTTTAGGACATGATCTTATCAAGGTACCTATAAACCAATTTGCATATCAATTGAGTTTTTTGATAATTTTCCCAATGTCATTTTAGATAAAACTCAGTTACAAAGATTTTTAGGAAGTCTCAACTATGTAGCTGATTTTATTCGTAAAGTTAGGCATATTTGCAAACCTCTCTTTGATAGGTTAAATAAGAATCCTTCAACCTGGAGTGATGAACAAACCAATGCAGTTATTCTTCTAAAGAATATGGTTAAAGATCTTCCATGCCTTGGTATATCCAACCCTGACTACTTCATGATTGTTGGGACTGATGCATCTAACATTGGATACGGTAGTATTCTTAAACAAAAAAAAGACCTCAATTCTTCAGAACAATTAGTTCGTTATACTTCAGGAATCTGGAATTCTGCTCAAAAAAATTATAGCACGATCAAAAAGGAAATCCTTGCTATTGTTCTTTGTATAACTATGTTTCATGATGACTTGATCAATAAATAATTCTTGCTTAGAATATATTGTAAATCTGCAAAAGAAATACTACAAAAGGATGTTAAGAATATTGTTTCTAAACAAATTCTTGCTAGGTGGCAATCCTTATTATCTAGTTTCGATTTTCGAATCGAATTCATTAAAGGCGAAAATAATTCGTTGCCAGATTTCCTAACTCATGAATTTTTGCACAGAAAACATGAGCAGACCGCAAGATAGGCCCATAGCGGGAAGACAACCCTCCAGGTCCAATCCCAATGGGCAAATAAGAGAGTCAGGGCCATTTCCCATAAGGTTTGAGATAAGCCAAATTAGGCCTGAAATAAACAGATATTCGGCATTAGCCCAATTGCCACCAATTGTTCCTCCTGAGCTTCCACAAAATAGTTCATCAAAGATGTTAGTCTTCAAAAAGCCCTTCCAAAAGGAGCAAGGACCCACTTCATCCTCATCGCCAAGCGGAGAACTTAGATTTTCCCAAAAAACAGTCAAGTGAATGTTACACCATGAAACAGTCAGCCAGTTTTGCTTAAGCAGTATCTCCAGCAGGAACAAAGTTTCCTTCCAAAGGGAAGGAAAAATTTGAAATGATTACTTTGCAGGTTTTCCCAATTCTTGTTCTAGATAAACAATATGAAGGTTATGAGATTAAACTTCTTTTAAAACATGTCTATACTAACATGATTTATGTTTATTCAGGTAATTCCATAAAAATTAGAAAATATTATTAATTTATCCTTGTGGATATAGGATCAGTAGATATTGAACATGAGTTAGCTGATAAGTTTGACCTAGATAGTATAGCTTACTCTAAGTTAACTATTAGAAAGATTTATCACCTTTTACTTGGAAATATAAAAAGAACAAAAAAAGAAAGACAGAAAGAACTTACAAAAGGAAAAGCTTTATTCCGTAATATATTGCATAATGTTTACAAAGAGAGAGAGAGAGAGAGCATTCAAGAAAATTTTGTATTTTGTAAATTTTTTGATGCTCTTAATGTAAAAATATGAAGTCTTATATAGACTTGACAAAGATAAAAAGAACCTCAAAGCCTCCTTTTGATTGGTTGCAGAGGATTGCTTTATTTGTTTCTTATCTTTGCTTTTGGGAAAGCATTCACCTTAAAGCTGTCTTTTACTTTATCATTGTAAGTTATTGCTCCTTTTTTAAAGCATGTTCAACTTTAAGGACCTTTTGCTTTGTCGGTCACTGCTGATAAATCATTAGCCAAACATGTCGTCCATGTCTATTAGCTATCTTGGTCCATCTGATTAATATGATAAAGATTCCTCCTCTTTAAGACTCCTTTACCTCTTTCTAGATAATTCTGATCTTTAATGATCTCTATGTGAAAGACTAATTATTCAGGTTTTAATATATCAATTTGAAATTAATCAAATGGATTTAGATAGGACCTTGTCAAGGCTTTAGGTTTTAACACCTCGCCATAATCATCACTTTGTGATGAGGCTTAGTCAAGAAGTGTGTTAATGGCTTCTTCATCTGGTTCATTCTCCAATTCAGACAAGGCCTTTTCTAACCTTCTCTTCAGTTCACTCTTAGAGGGTGAAGGACTTGATAAACTCTTATTCTTATAAGGAGAAGAACTATCTTTCTTGGACGGAGACCAACCTTTAATCCTGATCTCTTTTGATAAGAATTTAATCCTATCGAAATCTGCAATAACAAACGTCAAACTTATAATGTAAGATAAACGTTTCTTAATAAAATACTTACAGAGTATTATACTCTCTGGTAATGTTGATATGCCTTCATCTATTTGGAACTTAGTATACTTCTCAGCAAAGGTTCGAGGCATTACTTGTTCATTTCTACCAAACCAGCTCCACCATTCGTAGAACCACCTGGGGATAGTAGAAGCTGCAAGTTCTAGACAATATTTAATAAAACATGTATGGGTTGTTGGTCTAACATACAAGAAGTTTACCCAGTCTCTTTGTAGTCATACCAATTATAGGGTTGAGGATTAAATCGTTTAGAAAGATTTATAGAGGTTTTTAAATGGTCAAAATGCCAAGTAAAAGGTGATAAAATCTTTCTAATAGTAAACTAAAAGTAAGCTATACTATCTGGGTCAAACTTATCAGCTAACTCATGTTCAATATCTACTAATCCTGTGTCCACCAGGAAAAATTCATGACATTTTCTAGTTGTTAAGAAATTACCTGAATCAACATAATTCCTGTAAGTATAGACATGTTTTAAATGATGTTTAATCTCATAATCTTTATCTAGAGAAAGAATTGGGAACACCTTCAAAGGAATCATTTCAAATTTTTCCTTCTCTCTAGAAGGAGACTTTGTTCCTGTTGGAGGTACTACTTCAGAAAAACTGGCTGGGTATTTCATGGTGTAACATTCACTTGTCTATTTTTGGGAAAATCTAAGTTCTTTGCTTTGGGATGAGGATGAACTGGATTCTTGCTCCTTTTGGAAGGGATTATTTAAGACTAACATCTTTAATGAACTATTTTGTGGCAGCTCAAGAAGAACAATTGGTGGCAATTGGGCCTATGCCAAATACCTGTTTATATTAGGCCTAACATGGTTTATCTCAGGCCCTAATGCAAAAGGCCCTGACTCTCTTATTTGTCCATTTGGATTGGACCTGTAGGGTTTCCTTCCCGCTATGGGCCTAACTTACGGCCTGCTTATGTTTTCCCTGCAAAAATTCACGAGTTAGGAAATCTGGCAACGAATTATTTTTGCCTTTAATGAATTCGATTTGAAAATCAAAACTAGATAACAAGGCTTGCAACCTAGCAAAAAATTGGTTAGAAACAATATTCTTAACATCCTTTTGGAGGATTTCTTTAGCAGATTTACAATCTACTCTAAGCAAGAATTCTTTATTGGTCAAGTCATCTTGAAACCTAGTTATTCAAAGAACAATAGCAAGGATTTCCTTTTTAATCGTGCTATATTTTTAGCAGAATTCCAGATTCCAGAAGTATAACGGACTAATTGTTCTGAAGAATTGGGGTCTTTTCTTTGTTTAAGAATACCTCCGTATCCGATGTCAGATGCATCAGTCTCAACAATCATGAACTAGTCTGTGTTAGAAATACAAAGGCATGGAAGATCTTTAACCATATTCTTTAGAAGAATAATTGCATTGGTTTGTTCATCACTTCAGGGTGAAGGAATCTTCTTTAACCTATCATACAGAGGTTTGAAAATATGCCTAACATTGGTAATAAAATAAGCTACAAAGTTGAGACTTCCTAAAAATCATTGCAACTGCGTTTTATCTAAAATGACATTGGGAAACTTATCAGAAAAATCAATTGATCTACAAATTGGTTTATAGGTTCCTTGATAAAGATCATGTCCTAAAAATCTGATTTTTGTTTGAAATAATTTAATCTTTTTAGCACTAATAACTAATCCATTGTGCTTAAAATTTTTGAAGAAAATAATTAAATGTATTAAATGAGAATCAATGTCCTCGGCAAAGATTAATACATCATCAATATAAACAATCAAAATATGACTAATATGATTGAATATAGAGTTCATAATATTTTGAAATTCTGATGGGGCATTTTTAAGACAAAAAGGCATGACATTCCATTCATATTGTCCAAATGGGACATTGAAAGCTGTTCTATATTTGTCCTGTTCTGCAATTTGAAATTTCCAAAATCCAGATTTTAAATCAAATTTAATATAAACATTAGCTTTAAAAATTCATTTTAAAAGATCCCTTTTGTTAGGAATCGGATAACGAATCCACTTTAAAACTGAGTTTAAGGGTTTGTAATTAATAACAAGTCTTGGGGAACCTGGTTCTTGTTCAGCTGCATTGTTAACATAAAATGCTGAACAACTCCAAGGTGATTTTGAAGGACGAATAATTTTATTACTCAAAAGAGTATGAATTTCTTTCTTACAGATTTCCATTAATTCATGGTTCATCGGAAAAGGCCTAGCTTTTGTAGAGATGGTCTTTTCATCAAATCCATCAATATATGGTAAATCAATAATATGGTATTTTTGATCCCAAAAAGCGTTTGGAAATTTTGAGCAAATTTCACGTGCAAAATTCTTTTGAAGATTGGCAATTTTAGCAACCATTCTCGGGGTTTTTTAAATTTGCTCAATTTTTTTAATTCTAATATATTCTTTTAAAAAACAAATCTGATTGATTTTAAATGCATTTTGTTTATGCAAAAATTTATTTTCTTCAAGAGAGTGTGTCTTGATAAAAGGAAAGGAAATTTCTTTTACAAAATTTTTTTTTGATTGATTCAAAATATGAATTATAAGGTTTGATCTGGGTAATAAAAGGTAAACCCAAAATAATTTCCTCGTTAATGTTTTTAGTTATGACAAAATCATTAGCAAGGCAAATACTGTCATTGCAGATATGAGCATTTGAAAGTTTATAATTTATAAAGATACGCTCACCAGTCGTGGTGTATAACTTGGTAGTTCCCTTCTGGAGGTACTTGGTTGGGATTAGACCTTCAACAATGCAATTACGATCTGCACAACTGTCTAACAAAGCAATTTTGTTAAGTATAAAATTAGAATTAACTACTAATTTAATCATAATGTGAGAACTCTTGAGTTCTTACCTTAGTGATCATACTAATACATGAATCTTCAATACCTTTAGGTGATGAAGGGGCTGATGATTGGAACAGTTGTTATCTTCATCTTCCTTATCTAAAGTAGTTATCTCTTTTCCTTTAAGATTACTTCAGCATCCTTAAGAATTTGATTTTCTAAAGCAATAATTTCAGACTTAACTTCTCGAACTTCTTCTTTGAGGGAGTTAACTTATGCTCGAAGATCATTTATAGAATGTTCTTCCCTCTTATCTGTATATTTTTGCATGATATGTTTCATGCTGAAAGGAATTACATTTCTTGCAACTTCCTTTTGTTTCTGTTCAGTAACAAGCTTTTGAAATTCCAAAAGATAGCTTCTTCGGGCATCATTATCTTTGATGTTCTCAATAGTTGCAAATAAGATTTCTGTAGAGTCTTTAGAGAGAACTCTGACAGATTGGCTATCACAATGACAAAAAGCTCCTTGGAAATTGCATTCATGTCCACTATCTTGAGCAACCTTGAGGAACTCTTCGTCCTCACTTTCTTCTTCTTCCTCTGAAGAGGGAGATGAATCTGATTCTTCTTCGCTTAATATAGACACAAACATTTCCTTAGTTTCTTCATCTACTTGAAGAAGATTGATCTTCTTCCTTTTTCTTTTGTTTCTAGGACAATCAGGAGACTTGTGTCCAGGCTTTCCACAAGTCCAACATTATTCTTCGTTAGATGTGTTGCGAGAAGTTTTCTTACCTCTCTTTCATTTAGAATATCCTTTTCCAAATGGTAGGAGAGCCATGTTAATGGCATTAGTTGTTAGCATGAGTAGATAAATCTTAGGTTGTCTAGGCTTTTAGAACTTATGTGATTATTAAGACCGTAAAATAATATTAACTTAGTAATTATCTAGCTTATGGTTATTAATTTGATTATTATAGTAATCTTAAGAGGTTATAGCACTGTTATTATCCTGTATAATATTTTAGTTAACTTTGATTATAGAGAGTTAAAGGCTTTGGTTTTCTTATTATCATGTTGAGGTTTTGTCTCTGCATATGTCTGAGTGTGCCGATTAATCTCCGGCTTAAGGACTTGGTTAGCCTAAAACTACATCATTGTATGTCCAACAAGACCCATGGGGGCAGGCAGCCGGTCTTTTGGTGATCCGTCCTACAATATGACTTGCCCAAGACTTGTAATATCCAACATGCGTGATATAAGTATAGTAATATCCAATGCCAATTTAATTGTTAAATCATTGTTAACAGTTTTACTATCTAGATAATCACTACTTAAATATCTTTAGATTTACAAGAATCATAGTTAAAATTCATAAGGTTGATAATCTTTGTTAAAATTATTCTTATTGCTTAATTTATCCTTGATGTTCTTTCACACCTAATGACAACTTCTTGTTCTCATTAATAGCAATAATATTGTTAACTCTGTTAATTGTACTATATCTAAAGAAGATACGCGTTTACAAAATTGGTCCATTCCTAAAGAACCGATTAATAAAATTTACCAAATAGGTAATGTTAGTTTGTTAAAAGTTTTAATATAAAACTTGCGAATCTACTTCTGCAATTAATAACTCTTTAGAGACTATTAAATTGTTGATTGCTGCTGACATTGACAAATATAGGGATAAATTTAAATTTCTTCATATTGGTGTTGTTCAGGTTGCTGTTAAGCCCCTTTTCCGTAAAGGCTTAAATATTCCTATTTGTTAATGCTTAGAAATGCTAGACTTCTCAATGTTGATGATTTGTTATTAGGAATCTTAGAAAGTAATGTAGCTCAGGGCCCAGTTTACTTCACTTGTTATCCTAATTTTTCTATAGAGATAGAAGACCCTAATATTCTTGATACCTTGACACTTAATGTCAATACCAAAAATACGAAAAGCAAATTAAAAACCATAGATTTAGCTGTAATATAGCGAGTATATTATAAGCTAAGGAAAAGCACTATTGCCCCAAAGGCAATTAACTCTAGTCCCAAAGTTTTTACTAAGCTTATGGAATCAAACCAAGAGCATAGCACAACTTTTGTGCCAAGAATGTTAAAGTTGAATGAGATTCTTTCCGATGAAACTTGGAAATTTGAATCTATCACCGAACCCCTTCGAGTTCAGCCTTCGAGGTCTTCCCTAATAAGTATTCTTCAATTTGCTGATGGATCTGTTAACCTTAAATTTCTTAGATCTAACTCTTTCGGCCATGAGTATTCTAGTAGAAGAATGTCTATGGCTAGACCTTCTACTTCAAAGACCCAGGAGGAAGAGGAAGATTTTTATGGAACCACTAATGTTTCAAAACAATAGGGTAAATTCCGCGGGGTAGATTTCACCCAAAGCATTCCAATGTGTATTACGATTCTTCTTTTGCAGGAAGTCCTACTCCTACCAAAATGAGAGCTCCTTATCATAAGAAAAAGGATTCTATAGGAGTTATTAAGTCAGTTGACAAATTTACTCCTGACAAAAAAAGATTAAAAAGTGGTGGATGAACTCGAAGCATGCTTTAAAGAAAGCTTGGTAAGTTGATACATACACAAGGGATCAAAGAGTCTTGTTCAAAGACAAATGGTTAAATGATATGAAGAGATTCAAAACAGAAATTGTATTCTTTAAATGGTTTGAATCTACAGGCCAAATCAGTGAATCTAATTCATCGCTTCAGGTTTTGGTTAACAGATGGCATGCCAAAGACAAGGTTGTCGAAAGTGTTATTCGTACTCTTGAAGGTATAAACATCCCTTATAGAAAAGTTGTTTTGAAAGTAGCGCCTTTCAAAAAACCTTCAGAACATAAAGAAAACAACTTTGTGACTATTGAAGAAATAAACAAAGTCTTTGAACAAAAAAATTATACTAACCAGATCCTTCATGTTTCTTCCAAACAAATTGAGGAGTCAATATATAATTATAGTGGTACCAGCCAAATTGGTAACAAACCCAGTTCCTCAAAATCAGGCTTCAACTTAGAAACTAATCCTATCGTCAAAATCCATAAATTTTCCCAGAGGATTTCCCTAAGCAAGCAAATGACTTGAACAACTATCCTGAAATCCTTGAAAGGATTAGTGAGCAACTTAAAAGGATTAAGATTTCTCAGGGTGATAAGGTTGGAGCTATTAAAGATAGACTTCCTCACTCCAATAACTTTTATCCCCGACCTTCTTTTCCTAATATCAAGTACGATGAAAATAATATGCATATGGAGAGTGTTGCAGATGGTACATGTATACCAAAATTTAATATAGATGGTATGGCTGATAGTCAAATCTATAATAAACTCCAAGAGATGGGCATGCACATCACAACCTATAAATGGATGAGTGACATCGATAAGCAAGCAGCTAATAGGATTGTTGCAGGTTTTACAAGGACTCTCAGAAATTGGTGGGACAACTATCTCACGGAACAAAATCAAAATGAGATTCTTAATGTTGTTGCAAGCAAGAATGTTGTTAAGACTGAATGAGGTCAAACTACTACTTCTTTAGAGGTAGTTGAGGATAAGTAGTTGAGGATTCGACTGCAACTCTACATTACAACATTGCTAAACATTTTGTGGGAGTACCACGATTATTTCAAGACAGAAGTTTTGAAATATTAAAAAATCTTTACTTCAAGAAATTGACATATTTCATATGGTATAAGGATATTTTTATTACAAATGTCATGCTAAGAGATGACTACAACAATGATTATTGGAAAGACAAATTCCTTAGTGGATTACTTCCCCAGTTTACAGAAAAGGTCCGATATAAGAGATCGATGTGAAGGTAAAATCCCATATTAATAAATGACTTATGGACACCTTACCAGTTTGATTCATTTCGCAGCAATAGAGCTATGTACTTATTTAAAGCTAAAGGAACAACTTAAGAAAGATAAAAAATTCTCAAGTAATGAACTTGGCAGTTTTTGTCAAGTGCTTTGCTTCCCAAGTCTAAAACCCCCTTTTGCAAAAAGGGTTTCAAAGAAATAACGATCTAGAAAATCGACACCTAAAAAAAGATCCTCAAAAGAAAAAGGATATTCTAAAGGAAAGAGAGGTAAGAAAACTTCTCGCAACACATCTAACGAAGCAAATGTTGGACTTGTGGAAAGCCTCGACATAAGACTCCTGATTGTCCATGAAACAAAAGAAAAAGGAAGAAGATCAATCTTCTTGAAGTAGATGAAGAAACTAAGGAAAAGTTTCTGTCTATATTAGAACTCTTTTATTCAATGATCAAATTTTAAATGTTATTTGCTAAGCTTTCACAAGTTCTTGCATTTTAGATTTTGAATCATTGAATATTGATTGATTTTTTGTTAATTAGATGATCTCAACTTAAGACCTTGATGAACCCATGCAAAGGCTAAACTCTCTATATTGCCTATATTATGGGTGTTATGATCACGTCTCAATGATTATGAATTCTAGTGTACTTTTCCAAGTGTTATTAAATGATGTAAGAATTGTAATATATTGATGTATAGTATGTAATATATTGATAAATATATATTGAATTGATGTATAATAATTGATTATTATGATTTTTTTATTTAATTGATGATCATGGCCATGTAAAAGGGCCTTTAGGTATTGTGTTGGATAATTTAGCTATGGATTGAAGTGGTGAGAATGGATTGGTGGTACACTTCCCTAATTATCTTTGTATTATGCAAATTAATGTGGTGATTGGTATGGTCCACTTATAGTGGCGGTGCTTTGTGCTTTACTTGTGAATTATGTGGCCTCGTCGGTATTACTTAATGAAGTATGATGATCATGGCCTTGTCGGCATTACATAATATATTACTATGATTTGTGTAGTTGATTTACGTGAAGTATGATCATATCTATCTACTTTTGGGTAATGTGAAAGTATGTGTTTCTTTTATTGACATAAGGTAAGCATGTTACACTATGACTATGTCCTTATGTATGTAGTATTAGAGTTGATTCATAATTCATCCTAATTGACTATATGAGTAATATAATAGCTATATTCATGATATTGTATTAGTGGATAGGGTGAACAAAAATATGATTTTGGTTATGCCTATGTGCTTCTAGAAAAATATGTTATATGTGAAGTATTTATTGTCTTGTTTTGGTAGACTTGTGTCCCTTACCTGGTACATATATAATGAGACTATGAATTCTTGACTAAGGATGCTAAAGCCTCTTAGTCTTGTATGCATGAATGACATGTGACCTTGAATGTTGTTAAGAAGGTCTTTTATGTGGAGCCTTCAACCTTGTTGTAAGGTTATGATATCATTGAAGTCGAATGTGGTAATGGTATCCTTCTTGTGTGAATGATGGAATTAGGGATAAATTAGCTGGAACGACAAGAAATCATCCTTAGGAAAATCATTAACTATCCTCTTGACCATTGCAAGAAAACCATCAGGGACTGCTTTGGTAAGGTGAATGTGGTTGGGTTGTGAACTACATACCGAAAATCTTCATATAATACTTTATGTGAATTATTCAATGAGAACAAAGACTAGCAATGAGTGAGTATGGCTTGGGAAGTAGATCCAGTTTAGGATGAGGTTAGAGTACAAAGAAACCCTTCATATTCCTTAGTGTGCCTTCATGGGATTTGTCAAAGTTCTACCGTTGGCAAGTAGAACACCCTCCATCCGAGTAGGTTACAACTACAGATTCCATACTTATATAACATGATCTATGTTGGGTATTTCATATTCTCATCTTATTGGATACCCACTAGTATTGGAGAAGGTCTATGAAGTTTAGCTTGTGGTATGAGACGCTAACTAGACATTGCAAAATATGCTTTGAAGATGTTAGCGAGTTAGTCCCTAGTTCTTATCCAAGACCATTTCTTGAATGTATTGATGTGATGAATGTCTCCTAAATCAACTAATAAAGATAATGACTTAAGTTGAAAAGTATGTAAATGAATAAGTACTTACCTAGAGTAGTAAAGGGTTGTCCAGTTAAGGTGTCTGGGGCATAGAAATGGTAACTTCATGTCCTACCTAGGTAAATATTATGCTAGACTCTATATAGGAAAGTTTATTGATACTTTAGGCATGATCTACTTAGGTAGTCTTATGGATTATTTAGGTAATCTTGGAGGGGGTGTATGAGCTTTCTCTTATTGATTTACTTATTTAAGTCTTTTGATAGCCTCTGGGAGGAGAAAGTCATATCATATATATGTTATTATATGAAAAGAGAGTGATTCTATCTTAGGTAGTCTAAAAGATCTCTTAGGTGTGTGTGTGAAAGGATTTTATGGTCGGTCGCTTTACAACTTACTCAAGTGAACCTTAGAATCACATTTGGTTGGAGGATCTCATGTTATGTGTTTTGGTTTAATTTAAGTATCTTTATCTCAATATTGGTAGTCTTAAGGATCCTTTAGGTGTTCCAAGAGAGGGTGTATGGGCGGTCTCTCTTTGTCTTACTTAAGTGATTCTTAAGATAGCCTTTAGAGAGAGGGTTTTATGTTAAATGAGTTCACTGTAATGTTGGATTTAATTCACTGTAAAGTGACTTCATTTATTGTAATGTTCTTTTAAAACTGATAAAATGCTTATGCAATATCTTATGTGTTTCTATGGTGTTAAACGTGATTCCTATGCTTATTATATGATTTTTAATCCAAAAGAGCATGTTTCTAATAAAAGTTCATTTTCTTGATTTTATGCATTATGTTATACTAAGTACAAGTGTTTGTACTAATTCCATACATTCTGTAAAATCTAAAGGTGTAGGTTGAAGGTTTGAATCTTCTTAAAGGAAAGCTTTGAATCTAGTTATCGTTTAAGCAAAGTTGAAGTTTGTCGTCACATGACTCGAGGGCATAATCATCTTTAAATTTTCTTCTTTCAAAGTATTGTAATAGATATTAGATTGTTATATTTCGTATTGTATGGGTCGTGTCCCAAGTATTCTTGATTCTAAGATTTGTATATGTTAAGACTGTGTGTTTTCTATGATAGTTAATATGAAAGATGTTTTAAGATATTTTGTGTGAGAAGTTTTAATTTCGCACTACTTTTCATACATGTATGCAATGAACGATGTCAAAGGGATTGTATAAGACCTTTGTGAGGTCAAGTACACCATTTTCACTCTGAGAGTGCCATATATTCTAGGATATGCTTTCGGGATGTGACAACTGACAATAGACTATGAGAGCTCAACCTGGAATCCAGTGTCATGAAACCCTAAACCTAAAGAAGGTGGTATACTTGCTAAGGTAGGACTAAAACATGAACATAGCATTCTAGGTGGATTGACTAGCTAGTATTCCGATATATGCAACATAGTTAAGGAACTAGGAGATATGTATAGAACCCACTATATGACCATTAGAAATTGGAGACCTCATGTCATGAGAATATTTGGTGAATCTACTTTCTATGAGGAGTCAATACCTATCATTGTCAAGTTCACTCGGTGGTAAGCTAAAGTCTCTTTTTGAAATATTTTTGAAGTTATTCTTAATCATCATCTCTTAATATAGGCCATAGGAGACTAACCCCTTTTATATTATATCATTAGATAATTAGGTGTAGCATGAGAATGTCCTTTCATAACAATCCTTCATTTGTGAGATCAAAAAATATAATCATATCATAGTAGGTAACACAAATGGTTCACATTCAACCTTGAATCAACATTACCCTCAATATGATCTCACAATTCATATAGTCAAGACATTTCATCATAAGCATCATGTCATAATATTCTTCTTGTAATCACTTATATTACTTCAATTGAATACCATCAATAAGTATATTACTTCAATCACATATATTTCTTCATGAGGTCTTCAATATCCTCTATGCTATGGAGGTGTGTTCAAATGAGAAGGACGGGCTAGCCTCCTATCAACTCAAGGATGCCCGAATATGGTACACTCAATGGAAAGACAATAGGGTTTTTAGAGCGGGTCCCTTAAGTTTGGTAAGTATTTAAGAGGGCATTTCTTAATAGGTTCTTCCCAAGGGAGAAAAGAGAGGCAACAATTGCAGAGTTGATCAACCTTCGCCAAGGAGCTATGAGTGTTCAATAATGCTCTTTGAAATTCACTAAATTGTTTATATATGCCTCTTCTTTGGTCTCCAATTCTAGAGATGAAATGAGCCATTTTGTGGTGTGTGTGTCTGATAATATAAAGAAAGAGTGTCGTGTGTCAGTGCTTCATGACAACATGGACTTCTGATTTGATGGTGCATGCTCAACAAGTTGAGAAGACTAGGTTTAAGGGGAAGAACAAGTAGTTCAAGAGGGCAAGGCCTTATAATGGAAGTACTTCTAAGGGTAAATTGGAGATTCAAGAGAAACCCATGATTAAGAAGAGATTCTCCAACCAATTTCCACTAAATGTACCAAAGTCTTCTAAGGATTGGTTGTCTAACCCTAGGTACCAAGGAGGGACGGATGGTGGTTCACCAAGTGAGGTCCTCTAATGTACCACATGTTGCAAGAAACATGTGTGTAAATGTTTAATATGAACAGATAATTATTATAGTGATGGAAAGAGTGGTCATATGGTTAGGAACGTTCCCATGGACAAGAATCAAAGAAAGGAGAGTAATAAATCACAATTAAGTGGTCTTAATTCCGATGCTCCTAAGAATACCGCTTCTAGATCTCAAATCTAGGGGTGATCAAGAGGGTTCTCCCGATAATATTACGTTTCAAGTATTTTCAATTGATATTTATATACTACTACATTATGGTTCCACTTTGTCTTTTGTAACTTCTTTAGTAGCTATGATGTTTGATATTCTCCCCGATTTCAGTGGATGACTCTATTGTTGCTAAAACAGTCTATATGAGGTATCCCATATTATCTTTCAATAGAATTACATTGGTTAATTTTTTAGGACTTTATATTTTGAACTTTGATGTCATATTAGGGATTGATTGGTTACGTGCTTGTTTTTCTTTAATTGATTGTATTACAAGGGTAGTTAAATCCAATTTCCTAATGAACTAGTTTTTGAATGGAAGGGGGGAAACTCAATCCCTAGAGTTCAAATAATTTTATATCTAAAAGCTTGTAAGATGATTTCTATGGGATGTCTCTATCATATTATAAGGGTCAAGGACCTTGAATTCGAGATTCCTTATTTAGAGTTTGTCCCCGTAGTGAAGGACTTTCTAATAGTCTTCCCTCATGATTTGCCTAAAATTCCTCCTTAATGGGTAATAGTTTCGACATATATTTGATGTCGGATACAAAAACCATTTAAATTCCTCCTCATCGGATGGCTCTGACCAAGTAGAAAGAATTAAATTCAAATTAACGATTTTCTAGATAAGGGTTTTATAAAACCAAGCATATCTCCACAAAGAGCTATGGTATTAATTATTAAAAAGAAACATGGGTCTCTTTGAATGTGTATTGACTACCGACAATTGAACAAGGTCACTATTCAGAATACGTATCCTATTTCTAGGACTAATGATTTGCTCGATTAACTCCAAGGTGTGAGTTACTTTTCGAAAATTGATTTGATGTCGGGGTATCACCAACTAAGAGTTAAAGGATTGAAATACCTAAAACAAATGTTTGACATAGTTATGGTCATTATGAGGTCCTAGTCATGTATGTTGGTCTAACTAATGCCCTGGCGACTTTTATGAACCTTATGAATAGGTTCTTCTAGAATTATCATTATTCGTTTGTTATTGTCTTTATTAAGGATATCTTGGTATATCTAATAGTGTGGATTAACCCAAGGGTCACTTGAGGATGTTATTTCAATTCCTCAAGGAGAAAAAACTCTTTGCTAAATATACAAGTGTGAATTTTTGTTGAGATCGGTTGCTTTTCTTGGTCACATTGTTTAAAGTGAGGGTATTGTAAGACCCTAAGAAATTAATTAAGGTTCTTAGAGTCTCACATTTTTATAAAAAGGGATTGAAATATGTAGTTAAGTTTTTAAAAGTATTCATACTTTATTTGAAGTCATTTGGAGGTCAAACATCCAATAACGTCTAATGACGTTTGGAAGTTAGCCTTGAGACGTGCATGTGTGTCTTATTGTGTCTTGGCTTATTTTACGTGTTAGTTTTAGTCGAAATTGGGATTGAAGGTTCCTAAAATGCAAATGATTGTATATAAGTTGGAAACGTGTGGGTAAGAATCCTCGAGGGCCCCGTAAAAGGCTCACAAGGAGTACCCAAACACATCCTAGACAATGTCTACCTACGCCTCCAAACGACGGCCAGTAGGCTGATCTACTCCCCGTCGATGGAGAGGAGTAAATGAAGACTTATCTTGGGAGCTGAAGCATCCAAATGAAAACCCTCAGACTTAAACAATGGTTGCAAGTATGGTCCGTCGATGGGTCTACTAGGTGTCGTTTGGTGGCGTCAATGCAACCTGTAACATGCTGCCAGACACACTATTTTATTGAAGGGTAAATAATAAATTCAACCCACGCCCTAAGGTTACCCTAGGAGGTTTATTTATCTATTTTTCGGTATATTTAATTGGTTATTAATACCAAATACCCATTCCCAAATTCATTCTTATAATTAGACTAATCCCTCTCAAAATCAAACCTCTTTAGAAACCTCCATTGGAGATGAAGCTGAAGAAGAACTTGGAGATTTTTTCCCATGGCTTATTCATGAAGGTTTGGTGGATCTCTCCTACAATAAGGTATGGTGATCCTTCGTCTTAATATAATCTTCCATCTTAAGAGCTCTTTCTAGTGTTTTTCAATGAAAGTTCATGATCAAACTTCCTAAACTAATGTTGTAATGGGTTCTTTCTCAAATTGTTTTAGAAAGCTTATATATAATTAATTGATGATAATTTTCTTATATTAAGCTTAATTTCAATCCAATTTTATGATGAACCCATGTTCCCTCAAATTCTAAAATTAGTCTATCCTATGGGCATTGTGATCGTGACATTATATTTATTGAATTATGATTCCACCATATTGAATTGAATATATCTACTGCCTATTATGTAAATTGATGGCAAATTGTTTGTGATTAATTAATTATGATCAAGGTTTAGGGATTGGGTAAATTGATCTATATTCCTTTACTTTGTATAGACTTGATAAAGTAGTGTACCTAATGTGATCTTGAAACAATTATGCTTAAAATATGATTTCGTTTATATAATGGTACCGTTAGTACTGTTTTTATGAATGTATTGATGTTGAATTATGGATATTTAACAATGATGATCAAAGCTTCGAGGAATTGTAAATTGGCCCTATTCTCTCCACTTTTCTATAGAATTGCTAGATGCTTGGCCCTGTATGGCATTGTGTGGTATGGTCCACCTATGGTGGTGTTGTTCACTTCTTGTGAATGTATATATGTGTTTATCATGATCTTGAAGGGGTAAATTGCTGTAAAATGAATGTGTTGTTATGATGATCACTATGTGAATCATATGCCTAGTCTTCCATGCTAGTTTATACTCCAGGTTGTATTGCTAATGTTATGAGCATGTGGATAGCTATGTTAGTATGATGTTTAGATTCTTCCATTCATGAAGTAATTACTGTTAATTACCTCTACCTATGTACCCCTATATAAATGTATTATTAGCTAATTTTAGTAGTGTTAAGTGTAATGAAGTTAGCTTGTCTCGTATGCTTAATTCTGATGTGTGGTCTATGATTGAATGTGCATTGTGGTCTCAAAGGGGTGGGTACCTAATTGTGTTGTCAATATCCATTGTATGATCATGTTTACCAATGTGCACACACTTACACCTCATGCATGTTTACAAATAGTGTAGGTTCATAGTGTCTAACGAAACAACAATCTCATATGCACTTCTATCTACTACTATGCACGTATAGTGAATGTCTATGAAGCATGTTCTGTGTCCCTTAACTAGTATGACTTGATAGGTGTACTAGTATTGAGAAGGGTATGGGACCTTGTCTATACATTGCACTGTGTGTGTTGATAGGATAGTCCTAGGTTGTGATCTATCTACATGAATATGAATGAAAGGTTAGTCTATGAACATGTTATGAATGAATGAAATGAAGTATGAGTATGTGTTGTCTAAGGGTGTTTATGTGAAAGGGTTGCTCACATATTTATACATACACACACACGAAACATGTCCATTATGCATGTATGATAATCTAGTAAATAGAGGGTCTCTTGAAAGGTGTTCTCAAGGGTATCCTAAACTAGATGGTCCTTTAAAATACTATGTCCATGTGAAAGGTCTTCTGACATAATTTAAGTTGATGAACTCTCATCTATGACCTATGAGCTAAGCATATGGAGAGACAATCTCCTAAAGCTTATTTTTATAAAGTAATGATAATAAAGGCTTTCAATAAGGGGAACTTTGCATAACACTGAGTGAATTCTAAGATGAGGGGTGTCCCTTCCAAATGTAGGAAGGTAGGTTCACCATAGTCTTCACGGGGTGGGTAACCTCATAGACCTTAGGGATAGAGTGATATTTCCATATATGCCTCCAAATTCCACAAACTATGCTTTCCATAAAGTATCTAGCAAGTGATATCACATATTATTTTAGCATGATGTTAATGTTGTAATTTGGCAAGGTAAAAGCACCTTTGGTTGGTGTAAGGTTCTACAACACTAAATTCCATATTTAGAACCCATGGTCTTAGTGTCGGTTTGTAAGAACCAAAAATGTGTTAGGGTGAATAGATCCTAAAATATTTGTATTAAGGTTCTAAGTTCCTAAAATGAATTATAATATGGTTTAGAGGCAGTGCGTAAAGTTTGAGGTAATTTGAAAGTCGAACGTCAAGAGACGGCTAACATGTTCGACGAGTAGTCACCTATGTATCTCATGTGTTTATAAGTGTTTGTATATTATGTGTCATGAGCTTATTAAGTCTTAAAATGAGTTATAATGATTTTTAAATATGGTATATAGAGTTTTGAGAAGTTTTGAGGTCAAACGACCAAGAATGTCCAAGGCGTTAGAAAGATAGCCCTTAAGACGCTCAGGTATGTCTTGATAGGGCCAAGCCTGTTTGGATGAGTTGAGAGTATTTTCTTTGGGTGAAAATAATGTGAGAGGTCAAGAAATTTTTAAGGGTCGTATTTACGTTAAGAAAATCTGGGTACGACTTCCAAAGGGACCTGCAAAATGCCCCACAACAAGGACCAAAGGCTAGTCGAGACACGACATTTGTAGTGTCAATCGACTTACCAAACGACGGCCAGTTGGTTGACCAACTGCCCGTTTGTGAATTCTTGTCGATGAAAACTTTTCTTTGGCAGGTCACAACCGAAAAATTGGTGATGGACCAATCAAAGGAATCCAAAGGACAGCGAGTTGATTGACCAACGGCCAGTCGATTCGATCCGTAGATGGTGGCCTATAACTGCTTTCTTGCGTTTGTTTTATATAAGGGGTGAATGGGAAATTCACAGCACATCATAACCTGACTCTAATAGGTTAATTTATCTACTTTTGGGTGTATATAAGTCATCTAAAACGTGAACAACCCATTTCCAATACCTCTACACGAATTAAACCTTTACTTCAAAAAATATTCTCCCTAGAAACCACCATTATTGGTGAAGCTCAAGAATACATTGGAGCTTGTATGTCCATGTATGAATCACCAATTTTTATATATTTTCATGTCGATAAAGGTATGGTTAGCCTTCATCTCTAGTTATCCTTCCATCTGAGAGATAATTTCAATGTTTTCAATAACAGTTTATGATCAAAGGTCTCCTTCTTCAATCTATCCATAGGTTCCTTCTAAAAACGTTTTTAATGATTAAATAATGATAAATTGATGTTAATGTATTTTTTTGAATTTGATTTTACTCCATTTTCATGATGAACCCATGTTCCCTCCCTAAATCGATTTAGTCCTTGTATGGGCTTTGTGATCTTGACCTGTTATCGATAGAATTATGATTCTATTACCTTGAAGTGGTTATATCTATTGTTTAAGTTAATTGGTATTTAATTTATGATGAAGAATTCATGTGGATCATTGTATGAGGATTTGAACATGTTTAGCTTTGTTTTCCATCATTCGTTGTAACATTGGCCTCTTAATGATTTAATATGGAGATCAATTGTGTAAGGATGGTTGTAGCTAATTACTATTATGCAATGATATCATGAATTGTAAAGAAGTTATTCATCTGGATCAATGTCGATTAGATTATGAATCTTCTACTTTCCATTGATCTCAAAAATAGTATGTTCACTATAATCTAGTCATTATGGTAATTGTAATAGGGTTTCGTGTAGATTTTATTGTTCTTAACTACGGTCTTATATTTATGATGTTAATGAATCGTGGGTATGAATTCTTGATGATTAAAGAAAAGGAGTCATGGCAAGAATTGATCTAGGTTCTTCTAGCCTACAATTTGAATGTTGTCATGAACATTATCTGATCTTAATCCTAGGGTCGATGAAGTATGATTTAGATTTGATATATATATACATATATATGGATACTACCCTAAATATATATTATTTATACATGATGATTGATGAGCAATTACTTGATGATCCATAACTCTCTACTTTCTACCATATATATGATATAGTGCACTAGTTGTATCATGCTCTTGTGTCGACTTGTACATCGTTTCATTTATTATTTAAGAGCCTATAGGTTATGACATATAATTTATAAATGATGAGAAATGATTATTGATAAAACATTATCAAAGATTGAGGAATTGGTAAGAATGACTCATCCCTATACTTTTCAATATTAATGTAGATGAATACTTTTATGGCATTGTGTGGTATGGTAAACTTATGGTGGCACTGTTTACTTTATTATTTTTATATATGTGTTGACCATTGCGTATAAAGCAAATTGATGAACATATGAACATGTTCTTATGATGATACTACGAGAGGTTTATGCCTACTTTCCTATTCTAGTTGCGATCTAGGTTGTATGGTTATTGTATACGCGTGTGTACATCCATGTTAGGTTAAAATATAGGTGATGACATTGATGAGATAAAATAGTTAATCATCCTTTACTTATGTACTGCTATGTGAATGCATGAATAGCACTAGTTAGGGGTCTTAAGTGCAAAGTGAAGTTGGCTTGTCTCTTTTGCTATTGTGTTTTGTGTGGTCTATCCATTAAGGAGTATTATGGCATAAGAGGGTGGATGCCTCAATGTGTTGTTGAATTCCATTATGTGATAATGTTTACAAATGTACACACACACTCACTTTACATGCATGTTACAAGTAGTATAAGTCATGGTGTATAAATGAAAGGTATTTCTCATATTCAATAGTGTCTACTACTATCCATGTTTACATGAGGTTAATGAAAGTATGATATGTGTTTTCTTAGCTAGTATAACTTGATAGGTTTACTAGTATTGGGCAAGTGTATGGGACATTGCCTATGCATTACACATTTGTACTTTGATAGGATAGTTCTAGTTTTTGCTTTCTATATGTATGAATATGAATATATGAGCATGTGTGACTTAAGGTGTTATGTGAAAGGTTTTATCACAAATATGTATACACTCACACATGAATAATGATCTAGTCAATACAGGATCCTTGAAAGGTGTGCTCAAGTGTATCCTAAACTAGATAATGCTAATATATATGCTATGTTCATGTGAAAAGATCTTCTCAAATGATTTTAGGTTTATGAACATTCATCTATGACCTATGATCTAATCATATTAGGGGATGACTCTCCTAAGACTATATTTTATATAAATAATGTAATAATAGCTTTTCAATAAAGGGAACTTAGCTTAGCACCGAGTGAACTTGAATATGAGTATGTGTCCCTTCCTATGGTAGGAAGGTAGATCTACCATAAATCTCATGAAGTGGATAACCACCATTCCTCAATAGGCATAAATAGGGTTTCCATAAGTGAATAACCATAATGCCCCATGTTGGCATAAAGAGGGTTTTCACATGTAACTCAAAGTTCCACAACTAAGCTTGCCACATAGGATCTAGCAATGTGATATCACTCAGTATGCTATCATGTGTTAATGTTCTACCTTGGCAAGGTAGGAACACCTTCCATTGGTGTAAGGATCTACAACACCAGATTCCATTTTTAGCACCCATGGTCTTAGTGTCGGTAAAGGCCATAGTTTCCCTGAAGTAAAATAGACAATACAAGTAAATGAATAGGATCCTAACTAGGAGGTTTTAAGGTAATTTACTTAGGATAGGTGGAAGTAATGAACCCATCCAGACATTTCACAAGTAGCTCCTTAGGAAATCCTAGGAAGGTAACCTAATATGTATGATTATGTTAAAGTCCATATGCATGACTTTGTAGTATTAATCTACTTTTTGCAATAAAGATGTTCATGGTATGATTCTATGTGATATAGTCTTATTATTATATGCACTATGTGAGTCTTAATGACTATATGATGAAGATTGTTGATATGAATGGAGGTTTCCTTACGTGCTTTGTTGAGGTATGAATTGAATTTAAAGGTTTGTGGTCTCATGAAGAGTTTACTAAGAATCAATGGGGTTATGAGGCACCTTATGTTTATTGCACTAGTACACAATGATTGGGTCCATGAACAAGGTCTTATAAAGATAGATGTGAAAACAAGTAAAATATGTATAACTTGAAGTAGCTTACTATAAATCCAATGTAGTCTTGACTTATATGTGTATTTGATATATTATACTTATGTGATGTTATGTGTTGGCTTATGTAGGTTATATGTATGTTCCTTGTGGCCTTAAGGTGATGCATTGCACAAAGTATCACTAGAGGGTTACTTGGAAGGTTATTGAATAGAAGAGATGATATTTCACTATTGTTTGGAATTTGGATATGTTTATACGAAGTATGTGAATGATATAAATGCTATTGTCTAAAGGTTTTGAGAAGATTTACTCAAAAATGCATGAAATATGATTTCAAGAAAATATCCCTTTTTAAATGCATGGTTGCCATACTTTGTTCATTCTTAAACTAATCCCATTCTTCTCTACTTTTTACACAAAGTGTAGGTTATGGATTCTTAAAGGATGTCTATGGTTGAGGAGCTTGATATGGGATTCTCATGTTCAAGGAAAGGGGTCCTTAATTTCCAAGGATTCCCTACTCATGTCTTAATGTTAAGTTTAATAAATATTGTATCACTGTGCCTTATGTTTTAAAGGTCGTGTCCCTAATGTATTCTAAATTTGTTGAGTCTAATATGGAAAAGAGACTTAGGGTATAAATATTTATTATGACATATATTTTTTATACATGAAGTTAAGTTTCTTGCATTTGATGTGCTATGAAAAGTTTTAAAATTTTCGGTAAATTTACTATGTCAATGCGATGAGTGTTATGGGCTTGTATAAGACCTTCGAGAGGTAAGTACGCCATGTAACTTCTAGGGGTGCTCCCCGGATGTTACATGATTAAGGCTATAGTTTCCCCAAAGTAAAATTGCAATGGAAGTAAAGTAAGGACCCTAACAAGGATAACCTTAGGAAAGTTACTTAGTGTAGGTGAGGGTATGAGACTTTACCAATGGATTACACAAGTAGCTCTTAAAGGGAGTTCTAGTAGGGTGTTCTAATGTATACGGTCATGTTTCTGTTCCTTATGCATGACATCGTAGTATTGTCTAGTTGTTGTGATGATATGCATGGTATGAGTCCTAATGACTCTATGTGATTTGGTCTTACCATATATGCATAATGTGGGTCTTATTGACTATATAGTGAATATCTTGCTTGGCATGTATAAACTTGTCTATACTTGTCTAGTGGATGTATTATGTAATATAGTATTCTTTTAGTCTCCTTGTAGGTTTAGTTAGTATGTGTGAGGTCATCTAACTTCACATCTATATTGCACTAGTAGACTTAGGATGAGATTATGAGTAAGGTCTGATGTTGTCTAAGGAAGTGTGAAATAAAAATATTCTATTGATTGACTAATGCCTTTTTTGATGATATTGGTAAGTCTGAACTTGTAGGTTTTCTTGTAATGAGTTCTTCTATTTGTCCTTAAATTATGTTGAGCCAAATGTGGAATATATGCCCTTGTTGTGTGAAATGATTCTATGAATGCATGTGTTGGATTAATGAAAGTTGTAAGCAATATTACCGTTTAGTTTGAAGGTGATGCTTGAGTGTGGATAGTGTAATGGGATATTATTATACTTTGTGTCACGCCCCTTTTTTTTCTCAACATTTTATTTATTTTGTTTTGAAAGAAAAAGAATTTTTCCAATTAAAGTTACATTTTGAAAAGGGATAATTATTATTCACAGTCGGCACTTGGAATTGAGTTTTGGTTTTCCAAGTCACCTTATTTAAATCTCTAATCAAAAGGAAATTTGACTCTACTTTTATTGGCTGCGAAGTAGAAATCCGGGTTAGAAATTCTGTTGGCCGAGGCAAAGGTGTTAGGCACCCTTCGAGTCCCGTGATTCTAGCACAGTCGCTTTATTAACTTTGGTATGACTTGACATAATTTTGGATATTATTTTATTTTACTTAATAATAAAAATGTATTTACTTTATTCACTTATTTATTTTAAATCTATCAAAAGTTGTCTTATTTATTTTAAATCTAAAGAAAATTGTTTTATTATTTTCGGTGTGTGTTCATTAATTCAAAATCTGAAAACTCATATTTATTTTATTTATTTATTTATTTTTAAATTTTTCTACTTGCTTTTGTGTTTTTTTAATGTTATTATAGATACAGTATATATGTTTGTATTTGGTTTATAATAATCAGAATTTGGGTGATTAAGAAATTTTTAGAGTTAAAGTTAATTTTGGATTGTTTTTTTTAGATTTAAAAATAGAAAAATAGAATTCAATGAAATTTGCAGTTTAGTTTTTGTCAAGAAATTCTAATTAATTTAGGACTATTTTTTTAGGAAAATTTTAACTTTTTATTTTAAATTTTTTTCCTTGTCCACGTTTTTTCTTTACTTTTGTTTAAACGTAATTTTCAACCTTTTTGTTATTTTTTTAAAAAAATTATATATATATATATATATATATATGTATGTATGTGTATATATATATATATATATATATATATATATATATATATATATAGTTTCTGTTTTAGTGCTATTTTATATTATTATTTTTATAATTTGGTTTAATTTTTTGTAACGACCTGTTTAGTCATTTTGAGCAGTAGAATCATTTGTGATAAAACTGACTGGGTCGACGGATCACGCGATGGACCGTCATGGACTCCCTCGTCCCACACATGTGTAATTTTCCTGTGGGTTATGGGATCAACTCTCTGAACTTCGCGACGGAATTGCAGCACGAACTGTCGTAGACACGATGGATCGTCACAAACATCCCTACTGAAATCAACTTTCTGAACTTTGTGACGGACCTGCAGGACGGACCGTCGCACGTACGACGGGCCGTCACGAGCGGCGTAACCTCGACTGGGTCGAATTTCGGCTAAATGTTTTAAGGGGTGTTTTGGACTATTTTTGAAGATCTGTATGAAATTAGTGGGTAAGTTTAATAACTTATTTACTTGGGGGTTAAAGGAGGTAACGTTTAAAACAAATAATGGGTTACTTTTATCATCTTTAATACTTGATTATATGATAATTAGGGTAAAAGAAAAAAAATCTGGAGAAGGAAAAATAAAAAGAACAGAGAGAGGGAGAACGAGCGAGAAATGGGAGAAGCGAAGAGGAAAGCAAAGGCATTGAGAAGTAGCTTGCTTAATCACAATTCTTCGGTGGAGGTAGGTTATGGTTTATGCTATTTCATAGTAAACTCTAAATAGCGATTGATATGTATTGGGTAGTATTGTAAAGTCTTCTATATGCTTGATTGTGTGTTTTAATGTTGTGATTGTGGAATCCTATATCTTATCCCTCTCTATTAAGATGACGCATTGACATAAAAGAAGCTTGATGAACTAAAGCAATGAGATTAGGGGATCGGGTGTCACGTTCCGACACGTAAAATTAGGGAATCAGGTGTCACGTTTCGACACGTAGAATTAGGAGATCGGGTGTCACGTTCCGACACGTAGCATTAGGGGATCGGGTGTCACGTTCCGACACGTAGTATTAGGGGATCGGGTGTCACGTTCCGACACGTAGTATTTGGGGATCGGAGTGTCACGTTCCGACACGATAATAATAAAGAGGTTGAATCTTGAATTACGTAATATACTTAAATTCAAAGAACCTATTTCCCAAATGAGTATGGTGTGGAGGTTTGAGTCCTCATTGTTGTGTTTGGTGTTGTTGCCAATGATTCTTGTACTTGTTTTTGTCACCAGTTAAGTGTTGTAGTTGATTTTATATTATTATTAGGTATATATTGCTATCTATTTTGAGTTGACCGATGATACCTACTCAGTACGTCTTCCTTGTACTGACCCCTACTTGTATTTTTCTCTTTGTTAATTGTGGAGTGCAGCAAACGTGCCATCGACTTTGACTCGTCCGCAACTCTAGCCAATCTCCAGTATAGCAGAATTCAGGGTGAGCTACTGATTCCTAGCTCGGACTGGATTCTCTCATTTCATCTTAATGTCCTTGAAGTTCGGACAAGAACCATCTGTTTTAATTACTTTAGCTTCTTAATTACTCTTAGATTTAGAAACTTAAGAATAGATGTTCTTGGTGTGATGACTTCCTGATTTTGGGGATGATAGTTGATAAATTTTAGAAGCTTATTTACTGGTTATATTTAAGATTTTGAGCCTTCCGCAT
Organism: Solanum lycopersicum; assembly: GCF_036512215.1. Taxonomy (NCBI): domain Eukaryota; kingdom Viridiplantae; phylum Streptophyta; class Magnoliopsida; order Solanales; family Solanaceae; genus Solanum; species Solanum lycopersicum. The sequence continues at coordinate 35,433,107 of NC_090808.1, forward strand.
TATATTTTGTTCATTATGGTTGAAGTGTTGGGGTTTAGATTTGATGGGTCACTCACATAGGAGGATAAGTGTGGGCGCCACTCGCGGCTTATTTTGGATCGTGACATTTTTTTTCTCTTTAACAATTGATTTTTAGGTTTTTTTTGGGTCAACTTTCCTTCATACAGTTTATTTTATTATTAGGTTTTTCCCCTTTTTATATATATTTATTTTATTGTTATTTATATCTTTCAAATTCTGCTTCTTTTTTTTGTTAATTATATATATATATATATATATATATATATATATTATTTTTATCTTGGTATGTTTCTTTTTTTTATCACCCTTTTCATATATTTTTATTTTTTTTTCCTAAATGAAGAATTTAACTCACATGGTTCTCTTTCTCTTTTCATGAAATATGATTGTTAAAACTTTTAATTCTATGAAAGAAACAGACTTAATTAATTCTTCAGAATTTAATATATGATCTCCTAGTAACTTTGGTAATACTCAAATATCTAAGCAATAAATAAAATGAGCATGCCAAATAGATGAGATTATCATCTAGTTATCGTAAACAAAACATGATGATGCCTTCTTACATTACGAAAAATAAAAAACATGAAGCTAACGTAAAAGATATAAAAGATAAGCACATTACTCAAGAAAAATCCATAACGTCATGGTACACATATCTTTTCATGATCTCAAACAAAATTTAAATGTATAGTTCATATAAATTTTTTATCGATAAAACAAAATAAAATAAATAGGTTATGGCAAGAATGAACACGCCTTTAAATTATTTTTGACTAAACAATTGGAGAGTGACGTACAAATCTAGTAATTTCCAAAGATTCACGAATAGAAACCAAGAACAAAACCTCAAACTCTAAACCTATTTCTCACAATAAAAACTCAATTTTCTTTTCTTTGCTTTCTACTCTTCCTTTTCTTTTTAGGTATTTGTGTATTTCAATTTCCATGTCTGTATATTCCCTCTATTTTTTTCCCTCTATGGAGTGTATATTTTAATAATCATTTTCGGTGAGGGTCTAGTACTAATCAAAAGGAATAGTGATGGAGTGGGATTAGGTTTATTTGGAAATTTAGTTAAGAAAATTAGGATTAAGATAAGGAAAGAAAATAAAATAAATGAATAAAAAAAAAGAAGACGAAGATTAAAAAAAAAGAAGAATAAAAACGTGTAAGTGGGGAAAAAAAAAACAATTGTACATTAAAATGTGGAGAGAAAGATCTTTTAGAAAAAATAAGTTATAGATGTTTGAGGGTAATTTGGATAAAGGTAAGGTTATTGAAAATATTTAGGACTTCTTTTTATATTTATTTATTTATTTTACTTTTTAAAGTCTATACTATTATTATTTTTTAAACTAGTTAAAACTTAAAATTTTAAAAAAATATCTTAAATTCACAATTTTTTTTATTTTTTCTTATTATTAAACTATAAATAAGCTTATATTTTGTAGTAATTTATAATTTATTTTTTAATTTATTTTAAGTATAACTTTTTTAAAATTTGAGTTCAATCTTTATTTTTTGTTCAAAAATTAGGTGTTCACAGTATGCCCCTCTTTGCTTGGAAACATAAAGAGTTTTCATGCAAAGACGTGAACAATGTGAAAATTTTTTACTGAAACATTTATCTCAAAATATGAAAAATAAATAAAACATAAGACGTTTGATTGTGTATTATCTTTTGAAAAACTACCTATCCTCAGGTAATGATAAGCAGTCAGGTGCAATTCAAATGAGTTAGGTTTTTAAGTGATGTTTTGTCGACGTTCCAGTTCGTAGCTCTAACTATTACATTTAAAGAAAAAATACAGAAGGAGAGAAAGGAAAGATACAAAATCCTATCTACTCTAATAGTGTTGAGTCTTCATTTAATTTTGAATCTTTGAATATCGTTTCACCCTCTTTGATAGGTACATTGGTTTCGAACTTTGATCTGAACATCTGAGTATAAGACTTCAAGCATTATGACTTGACTTCAGCCATTGTCGTTCTTCTGCATAATATTCTTGAATACTTGTTTTCTTGAAAGAATGAATTCTTTTATTCTTAAACATCAAATTTGTGTACTACGTAGAAACCTACACACCATAAAATAAAATAGATAAAATGAAATAAAATTTCTGCCCAGTTTGCACTAGGAAATGTAACGACCTGTTTAGTCGTTTTTAGCAGCAGATTTTATTTCTAGAAAAACAGGCTGAGACGACGGAACCCACGACGGACCGTCATGGGCACAACGGACCGTCGCAGGGTCTCGTTTCAAAACACTTAAAAAATCTTAAATTTGGGTACTGAAAATCGACTCTCTGAACTTCGTAACGAAATGGAAGGACGGACCGTCACAGGTGTGACGGACCGTCACAGAGCCTTCAGTGGAAATCCACTCTCTGGACCTTGCGGCGACGTGCAGTACGGACCGTCGCAGGCATGACGGGCCGTCGCGGGTTGCGCAATCCCAGTCTGGGTCAGATTTCTTTATACGTTTTAAGGGACGTTTTTGACTATTCATGCTTTAATTATAAAGTTAGTGGGTTAATGTTAATAAGTCTAATTACTTGGGGGTTAAAAGAGGTAACCTTAAGTTAATTAGTGGGTTATTATTGCAAGATTTTATTCTTAATTATATACTAATTAGGGTAAAAGAAAGAGGGTTTGAATAAAGAAAATAGAAAGAACAAATAGAAGGAAAGAGAAACGATAGAGAGAGGATCGAACGAGAGGAAAAACACAAAGCTTGGGAAATCGCTTGCTTGATCACGAATCTTCGGTGGAGGTAGGTTATGGTTTTCATGCTATTCGTAGTAAACTCTTAATAGCGAATGATATGTATTGATAGTATTGTAAACCCTACTATGTGCTTAATTGTATGCTTGGATGAACGTGATTATATAATTGTGATTATATTAAACATGATGAAGCTATTGAATCCCAAATCTTGATAAAAACCTAATCTCTTGTTAATGATGAAACCTTGGTATAAAAGAAGGCGTGATGAACTAAAATAATGAGATTGATGATGCCTTTGTAAGAAAGAAGGCTTGATGAATTGATAGAAGGAGATTTAGGGGATCAGGTGTCACGAACCGACACGTAGATTTAGGGGATCGGGTGTCACGAACCGACAGGTAGATTTAGGGGATCGGGTGTCACGAACCGACACGTAGATTTAGGGGATCGAGTGTCACGAACTGACACGTAGATTTAGGGGATCGGGTGTCACGAACCGACACGTAGATTTAGGAGAACGGGTGTCATGAACCGACACGTAGATTTACGGGATCGGGTGTCACGAACCGACACGTAGATTTAGGGGATCAGAGTGTCATGTTCCGGCACATAGTAGTAGGGGATCAGAGTGTCACGTACCGACACAAGAGGATTAATGAATATGAGGGAGCGGAGTGTCACGTACCGACACAAGAGAAATAAAGATAATGAATCTTGAAAGATGTTAATATACTCAATCTAATGGACATATTTCCCAAATGAGTATGGTATTGAGGGTTGAGTCCTCATTTGTGAACTTGACGGTAATTGTTAATGATATAGTACTTGTTGTTGCTACATGTTGAGCATCATAGTTGATTTTATGATTTTACTTGTTATATATCGATTTCTATTTTGAGTTGGCCGATGATATCTACTCAGTACCCGTGTTTTGTACTGACCCCTACTTTTATATTTTCTTCTTGTTTATTTGTGGAGTGCAGCAAACGTGCCGTCATCTTCGACTCAACAGTAACTCTAGCAAGTCTTCATTACTCCGTAATTCAGGGTGAGCTAATGCTTTTAGCTTGGACTGGATCTTCTTCTTCATGTCTTGATGCCTTGAAGTTCCGGCATGGACTAGCTTTCTATTTATGTTTAGTTTCTTAGATACACTTAGATTTAGTAATTTGAGATAGATGTTCTTGTGATGATGACTTCCAGATTTTGGGGATAATAATAGTTATTGGTTTTTATTAATGATTTTAAGTCTTCCGCATTACTTTATGTTGATATTACATTGAAATGTTAAGGTTTAGATTGGTTGGTTCTCTCACATAGGAGGGTAAGTGTGGGTGCCAGTCGCGGCCCGGTTTTGGGTCGTGACAAACTTGGTATCAGAGCCTTATGTTCGTTGGTCTCATCGCACAAGAACGAGTCTAGTAGAGTCTTAAGGAACTGTAGGGGGACGCCTTTACTTTTCTTTAAGAGGCTATAAGACTTTAGGAAAATTCCATTCTTTCTTTCTTTCGTGCTATTACTTGGGTCCAATTGGTATCTAGGTGATTTAAATTAGTATCTGACCATCTTCACTCTATTTCGCAAATGGTTAGAACTACAGCAACGACTTCGCCAACACCAACACCAGCAAGGAAGGATATAACTGAGCCAGCCACTGGGGTTGTGGCTCGAGGAAGAGCAACGGCAAGAGGCCATGGTAGAGGTCGTGGGAGGACGTCCTCTAGAGGAAGAGGACGAGCACCTAGCCCATCTGATACTAGGGTAGTGACTCCTCCACTGACTGAAGAAGTAGTAACAGAGGGTGAGGAATGGGAAACTAAACAAGTGCAAAATGAGGAATTTCCACCCCAACCTACCCCAGAGATGATCAATCAGGTTCTCGCTTATCTTAGTGGGTTGTCTGATCAGGGTCAGGCACCTCCAGTGTTTTCTGCACCAACACCTCCGGTTTCAGAGGTAAAACATGCAGCCACAATGGCTCCTCTTATGGATGCCTCATTGGACATAGGAATGTTTCCACGTCTGACTACTGGGCCTATAATGACAAATGATCAGCATGAACGTTTAAGTAAGTTCTTGAAATTGAAACCTCAAGTCTTCAAGTGTGCTGAATCTTAGGATGCTTACGATTTTCTGGTTGACTGTCATTAGCTACCACACAAGATGGGTATAGTAGAACGGTTTGGTGTTGAGTTCGTGAGTTATCAGTTTCAAGGGAATGCCAAAATGTGGTGGCGGTCACATGTAGAGTGTCAACCAACAGAGGCACAACCTATGACTTGGGCCTCATTCTCTAGATTGTTAATGGAGAAGTATATCCCCCGGACTTTAAGGGATAGGAAGAGGGATGAGTTCTTGAGCCTAGAGCAAGGTAGGATGTCGGTCAATGCATATGAGGCTAAGTTTCGTGCACTATCTAGATATGCCACTTAACTTTGTTTCAGTCCACAAGAGCAGATTCATCGTTTTGTTAAGGGGTTGAGGTCAGAGTTGCGAATTTCAGCCTTACAGGGAGCGGCTACGGCAAAATCCTTCCAAGAAGTGGTAGATTTCGTGGTAGAAGTGGAAGGAGTGAAGCCAGATGAATTCACCATGGCATCGAAATCAATGAGGTTTTGAAAAGTAGGTGAGTTTAATGGTTCTTACTCTAGAGGACAGGGTTCCGGAGGTTACTCTGTTCGACCCATTCAGTCTTCACTACAGACTGTAGTTGGGGGTCCACCTCAGACCGGTCAACACTTCTCTGAGAGACCTATGCTTGACTCCAGAGAGTGTTATGGATGTGGGGAGACTGGACATATTAGGAGGAATTGTCCAAAACAGAGTTATAGACCCCTAATGGCTAGAGGTAGAGGTGGTCATGGTACAGGCTGTTATTCTGGAGGACGTGGTGGTCGAGGTAATGGTGGTCACCAAAATGGCCGAGGTGATGGGAAAACTCGAGCCACTACATCACAACATGGTAGGGGCAATGGACAAACAAACAAAAGGGCCCATTGTTATGCTTTCCCTGGGAGATCGGAGGCGGAGACATCTGATTCTGTCATCACAGGTAATCTTCTGGTTTGTGATTGCATGGCTTCTGTATTGTTTGATCCTGGATCCACATTTTCTTATGTATCTTCCTCATTTGCTAATGGTCTAAATTTACATTGTGAATTACTTGATACGCCTATTCGTGTTTCTACTCCGGTGGGTGAGTCTGTGGTAGTTAAAAAGGTATATAGGTCTTGTTTGGTGAACTTTGTGGGGAGCAACACTTATGTAGATTTGGTTATCTTAGAAATGGTTTATTTTGATGTAATACTGGGTATGACTTGGCTTTATCCGCAATTTACGATCTTGGATTGTAATGCTAAAACGGTGACGTTAGCCAAGCCTGGGACAGATCCGTTAGTGTGGGAGGGTGACTACACTTCCAATCCGGTGCGTATCATCTCCTTTCTTCGTGCTAAGAAAATGGTTAGTAAAGGGTGTTTAGCTTTCTTGGCACATCTCAAGGATGACACTACCCAAGTACCTTTGATTGAGTCGGTTTCGGTGGTCCGTGAGTTTCTGGATGTGTTCCCTGTAGATCTTCCTGGTATGCCACCAGATAGGGATATCGATTTCTGTATTGATCTTGAACCGGGTACTCGCCCCATTTCTATACCCCCTTATAGAATGGCTCCCGCGGAGTTAACAGAGTTAAAAGCCCAACTTCAAGAGTTGTTGAGCAAGGGCTTCATTAGACCAAGTGCATCTCCTTGGGGTGCTCCAGTTTTGTTTGTAAAGAAGAAGGATGGGAGTTTTCGAATGTGCATAGACTACCGGCAGTTGAACAAGGTAACCATAAAGAACAAGTATCCTCTTCCTCACATTGATGACTTTTCCGATCAGTTACAAGGTGCTTGTGTCTTCTCTAAGATTGACTTGAGATCTGGCTATCATCAATTGAAAATACGGGCAACAGATGTGCCAAAGACCGCTTTTAGAACCAGGTATGGGCATTACGAATTTGTAGTGATGTCTTTTGGTCTTACGAATGCTCCTGCTGCGTTCATGAGCTTGATGAATGGGATTTTTAAGCCATATTTGGATCTCTTTGTGATCGTGTTTATTGATGATATACTGGTATACTCTAAAAGTAAGAAGGAACATGAGGAGCATTTGAGAATTGTATTGGAAATGTTGAGGGAGAAAAAGCTTTATGCCAAGTTCTCTAAGTGTGAGTTTCGGCTAGATGCAGTGTCCTTCTTGGGGCATGTGGTTTCTAAGGATGGAGTGATGGTGGATCCTTCTAAGATTGAGACAGTGAAGAATTGGGTAAGACCTACTAATGTGTCAGAAATAAGGAGCTTTGTTGGGTTAGCTAGCTACTACCACCGATTTGTCAAGGGATTCTCTTCTATTGCTTCCCAACTGACGAACTTGACTAAGCAAAATGTTCCATTTGTATGGTCGGATGAGTGTGAGGAAAGCTTTCAGAAGCTCAAGACTCTATTGACTACTGCACCAATTCTCACCTTGCCAGTGGAAGGTAAGAATTTCATTGTCTATTGTGATGCATCTTATTCGGGTTTGGTGCATTGCTAATGCAAGAGAAGAATGTGATTGCTTATGCTTCAAGACAATTAAAAGTGCATGAATGTAACTATCCAACTCATGATTTGGAATTGGGCGCGGTAGTGTTTGCATTAAAGCAATAGAGACACTATTTATATGGGGTTAAGTGTGAGGTCTATGCGGATCATCGTAGCCTACAATATGTCTTTACTCAGAAAGATTTGAACTTGAGGCAGAGGAGATGGATGGAACTACTGCAGGACTATGACATTACTATTTTGTATCATCCGGGGAAGGCGAATGTTGTAGAGGATGCTTTAAGTAGAAAGGTGGGAAGCATGGGAAGTCTAGCTCACTTGAAAGCTTCTAGACGCCCATTGGCTAGAGAAGTTCAGATTTTGGCTAACGACCTTATGAGATTAGAAGTAAATGAGAAGGGAGGATTTTTAGCTTGTGTGGAGGCAAGATCCTCCTTCCTTGACAAGATTAAGGGAAAGCAGTTTAATGATGAAAAATTGATCCGGATCCGAGATAAAGTGTTGCAAGGAGAGGCTAAAGAAGCGACAATCGATGAGGAAGGTGTTTTGAGGATTAAGGGACGGGTATGTGTACCCCGCACCGATGATTTAATTAACACTATTCTGACAGAGGCTCATAGTTCAAGGTATTCGATACATCCGAGTGCAACAAAGATGTACCGTTACCTAAAGCAACACTTTTGGTGGAGTAGAATGAAGTGTGATATTGTGGCTTTAATTGCCAAATGTCCAAACTGTCAATAGGTAAAGTATGAACACCAAAGGCCTAGAGGAACACTTCAGAGAATGCCCATTCCTGAATGGAAGTGGGAAAGGATTGCAATGGATTTCGTGATTGGTCATCCAAAGACAATGGGTATGTATGACTCTATTTGGGTTATTGTTGATAGGTTAACTAAGTCTGCTCATTTAATTCCGGTCAAGGTGACTTACAATGCAGAGAAATTAGCCAAAATCTATGTCTCAGAAATTGTTCGGTTGCATGGGGTTCCACTCTCCATCATATAAGATAGAGGTACGCAGTTTACTTCTATGTTTTGGAAAACATTGCATGCGGAATTAGGTACTAGGTTGGACCTTAGTACTGCGTTCCATCCTCAGACCGATGGTCAGTCTGAGCGAATGATTCAAGTGTTGGAGGATATGCTTCGTGCATGTGTGATAGAATTTTGTCATCAGTGGGATAGCTTCTTACCCTTAGAAGAGTTCTCCTACAACAATAGCTATCACTCAAGCATTGATATGGCCCCATTTGAGGCACTATATGGGAGAAGATGTAGGTCTCCCATTGGGTGGTTTGATGCATTTGAAGTTAGACCTTGGGGTACTGACCTGCTGAGGGAATCGTTAGATAAAGTGAAATCTATTCAAGAAAATCTTTTGGCGGCGCAAAGCCGGCAAAAAGAATATGCAGATCGAAAGGTTAGAGACTTAGAGTTCATGGAGGGTGAACAAGTCTTGTTGTAGGTTTCGCCCATGAAAGGGGTGATGCGGTTTGGTAAGCGAGGTAAACTTAGCCCAAGGTATATTGGTTTATTTGAAGTACTTAAGCGAGTAGGGGAGGTGGCTTATGTGTTAGCCTTGCCTCCAGGGCTGTCTGGAGTGCATCCGGTATTCCATGTGTCTATGTTGAAAAGATACCATGGATATGGAAACTACATTATCCGTTGGGATTCAGTTTTGCTTGATGAGACTTTGTCTTATCAGGAGGAACCTGTTGCCATTCTAGGTAGAGAAATTCACAAGTTGAGATCAAGGGAGATTGCATCCATCAATGTTCAATGGAAGAATCGACCCGTTGAAGAAGCCACTTGGGAGAAGGAGGCAGATATGCGAGAAATATACCCACATCTGTTTACAGATTCAGGTACTCCTTTTCACCCTTGTTTTCCTTCTTGTGATCGTTCGGGAACGAACGATGGGTAAATTGGTATCTATTGTAACGACCTGTTTAGTCGTTTTGAGCAGCAGATTTTATTTCTGGAAAACAGGTTGAGACGATGGAACCCACGACGGACCGTCATGGGCACGACGGACCGTCGCAGGGTCTCGTTTCAAAACACTTAGAAAATCTAAAATTTGGATACTGAAAATCGACTCTCCGAACTTCGTAACGAAATGGCAGGAAAGACCGTCACAGGTGTGACGAACCGTCATAGAGCCTTCAGTGGAAATCCACTCTCTGGACCTTTCGATGACCTTCAGGACGGACCGTCGTAGGCACAATGGGCCGTCGCAGGTTGCGCAATCCCAGTCTGGGTCGGATTTCTTTATACGTTTTAAGGGACGTTTTTGACTATTTTCTACTTTAATTATAATGTTAGTGGGTTAATGTTAATAAGTCTAATTACTTGGGGGTTAAAAGGGGTAACCTTAAGTTAATTAGTGGGTTATTATTGCCATAATTTATTCTTAATTATATACTAATTAGGGTAAAATAAAGAGAGTTTGAATAAAGAAAATAGAAAGAACAAAGAGAACGAAAGAGAGCGGATCGAACGAGAGGAAAAACACAAAGCTTGGGAAATCGCTTGCTTGATCACGAATCTTTGGTGGAGGTAGGTTATGGTTTTCATGCTATTCGTAGTAAACTCTTAATAAAGAATGATATGTATTGATAGTATTGTAAACCCTGCTATGTGCTTAATTGTATGCTTGCATGAACGTGATTGTATAGTTGTGATTATATTAAGCATAATGAAGCTATTGAATCCCAAATCTTGATAAAAACCTAATCTCTTGTTAATGATGAGGCCTTGGTATAAAAGAAGGCGTGATGAACTAAAATAATGAGATTGATGATGCCTTGGTAAGAAAGAAGGCTTGATGAATTGATAGAAGGAGATTTAGGGGATCAGGTGTCACGAACCGACACGTAGATTTAGGGGATCGGGTGTCACGAACCGACACGTAGATTTAGGGGATCGGGTGTCACGAACCGACACGTAGATTTAGGGGATTAGGTTTCATGAACCGACACATAGATTTAGGGGATCGGGTGTCATGAACCGACACGTAGATTTAGGGGATCAGGTGTCACGAACTGACACGTAGATTTAGGGGATCGGGTTTCATGAACCGACACGTAGAATTAGGGGATCGGAGTGTCACCTTCCGGCACATAGTAGTAGGGGATCGGAGTGTCATGTACCGACACAAGAGGATTAATGAATATGAGGGAGCAGAGTGTCACGTACCGACACAAGAGAAATAAAGATAATGAATCTTTAAAGATGTTAATATACTCAATCTAATGGACATATTTCCCAAATGAGTATGGTATTGAGGCTTGAGACCTCATGTGTGAACTTGACGGTAATTGTTAATGATATAGTACTTGCTGTTGCTACATGTTGAGTATCATAGTTGATTTTATGATATTACTTGGTATATATCGATTTCTATTTTGAGTTGACCGATGATATCTACTCAGTACCCGTGTTTTGTACTGACCCCTACTTTTATGTTTTCTTCTTGTTTATTTGTGGAGTGCAGCAAACGTGCCGTCATCTTCGACTCAACATTAACTCTAGCCAGTCTTCATTACTCCGGAATTATGGGTGAGCTAATGCTTCTAGCTTGGACTGGATCTTCTTCTTCATGTCTTGATGCCTTGAAGTTCCGGCATGGACTAGCTTTCTATTTATGTTTAGTTTCTTAGATACTCTTAGATTTAGTAATTTGAGATAGATGTTCTTGTGATGATGACTTCCAGATTTTGGGGATAATAATAGTTATTGGTTTTTATTAATGAGTTTAAGTCTTCTGCATTACTTTATGTTGATATTACATTGAAATGTTAAGGTTTAGATTGGTTTGTTCGCTCACATAGGAGGGTAAGTGTGGGTGCCAGTCGTGGCTCGGTTTTGGGTCGTGACAGGAAAATTTTGTGAGTTATTGATGAAAGTTATAAAAATCTATACTAAGCATAAAAATAACATTTTTGTTGCCAATACAAAAATGTGAAAATAAAGAAAAGAGAGTTTTGTACCCAAAATGCAACCAAGGGCTCTTATGCCTGTGAAGCTATGAAAATAAAATAAGGGTTATGATGCCCCGTGAAGACATGAAAATAAAATAGGGTTTATTTTGCGGTGTATGCAACTAGGGGTTATTGTGCACTGTGAATACATAAAAATAAAATAGGGATTAATGTTCCCTATATGAAACCAAGGGTTATTGTGTTCTGTGAAGAGATGAAAAATAAGATAGGAGTTATTGTGCCCTATATGCAACCAGGGGTTATTATACCCTCTGAACACATAAAAAAAATAGGGATTATTGTGCTCTCTGAAGACATTAAAAATAAAATAGGGGTTACTGTGCCTTATATGCAACCAGGGGTTATTATGTCATATGAAGACATGAAGAATAAAATAGGACTTATAGTGCCCAATATGCAACCATGGGATAATGTGTCATGTGAAGACATGAAAAATAAATTATGAGTTATTGTACCCTATATGCAACCAGGAGTTATTGTTCCTTTTGAGGATATGATAAATAAGATATGGGTTATTGCGCCGAATATGCAACCAGGGGTTATTGTGCCCTGTGAGGATATGAAACATAAAATAGGGGTTATTGTTCCCTATATGCAACAACAGTTTATTGTGCCTTGTGTATGCATGAAAAATAAAATATAGATTATTGTGCCATATGTTACTAGGTGTTATTGTACCCTGTGAAGATATGAATTATACACACACACACACGCACACACACACATATATATATACATATTGATATATATATATATATATATATATATATAGAGAGAGAGAGAGAGAGAGAGAGCTAACGCGGTCATTCATTAATCAACCCTTGACATACTAAGCTAAACGGCTGATCCAACTATAGAACAAATACCGACATAAAGATAAAAAATACCGCACCTTACACTTAAGCTGAGTCAAACGAGGCTCAGGTGCGGAGCCTTCCACTGTGGACCGAGACTATGCAATGGTCATTTTCAATCCCGACGTATTTTGTATGCTTGAAGACACCGCTTAAACAACGTGATTTAGAAAGATTCTTCTTTATCGATGGTGATCGATCATGGTATCCTCACTCATTAATCCAACATCGACATACTAAGAAAAAGGGCTGATCAAACTATAAGAACAAATACATACATAAACATATATATGTATATATATATATTTATATATATATATATATATATGTATGTATGTATGTATATATATATATATATCTATGCACATATATATAAATATATATACATATATGTATACATATATAAATATATATATATATATATGTATGTATGTATATATATTTATCTATACACATATATATAAATATATATACATATATATATATATATACATATATATATATATATATGTACATTCTTTTTCACTTTTATTATTATTATTATTATTCAACATTTTTGTACTTTATTTTATTTTTATTTTTACATTGAACAAACTAAAAATAAAAAAAATGCCCTAGATTCTATTAATAAAAAAAGACCTTTTTTTATTGTTATTATTATTTTATTGTGCATATTGTATAAGAAGTAAAGATCGAATAACTTACCATCATGGTGTTTTTCTCTATCGAATTACTTTCATGATTTGTCTTTATAAATCTTTCAGCCTATATCTTTCTTTCTATCTTGATTGTGCCTATGCAAGACGGAATGTCATCATTTGATTAATGGTGTCGTTCATGGTGTATTACCAAGTAGACATTCTCATCTTTTTACTGGAGATTTGAAATAACATGATTATTATTTTATTGAATGATTAAACCGAAACTCAATGAAAGACTGACTACCTACGAATACTATTAGGAATTAAGTCGAACGTAGTTCAATAATAAAAAAAATATTGTTCTTTTTCTTTATTTATTTTTAGAAATATATCAAAAAAATTTAAAAAAAAAAGTTAATGTTTGATAATGCCTCGACTTTCGTTGGTACCAATAATTAGTATCATGCATTTGAACCACATTCAACTACTTTCAAACAAATTTGAAGTCAATTTTGAGTAATATATATAGTTTCAAATTGTATCTCAAATATGCTTATGTAAATATAAGATTAATTTATCTTTCAAAAATTAAGGGATAAAATTATTCGTATCTCATGTTTCAAATGCACTCTCAATATATGAATGTCCTATTTCACACAATATAATAATTTAGATTGTAGGACACTTTTGGAAGTCACTACACTAAGAAAGATATTCAATGCATGAGATTGAGATACCATATGCTTGGCCCTCATTTAAGCATCCACTAAGGTGAGTACATAAAAAATGAGATCAAATAGGACTTGTCATTGACTTATAATGTAGTCTTAGAGAAAGGTACAATATTTATTCGAGATGAAGTGACTTTTTCCACCTTAAATTTGCACAATGCTTTCAATATATTTTTTCATTTTTTCATTTGACCTTTGTCTTGTTGTAAGGTCTTTCTTATTTTTTATTTTTTTTTCTTCATTTTTTTTCTCTCCTTTTTGTTAGAGATTTTGTTTTCATTCTATCTTTTATTTTCTTGATATATTTGGTCTTTTTAACTTTGTTACCCACATAGGTCTTTGGTGTTATGTAACTATTTCATAGTGCGCTCAAGGAATTGAGATAAATGATTAGTGCATTTATACACTCAAAAGGTATATGTTAAGATGTGATTATTAAAATAAAAAGCTTTCAGGCTCGAAATGGGAGTTGCATGGATAACATGTCATTAAGTAGGCTAGAAAGGAACAATCGATTAAAAGAAAACCTATAATCATTTCTCAAGTTAAATATTGCTCAAAATTTCGTCTCAGCCAACATTCGGGCCAAGTTCTAGATCTAAAAAATCATGTCTTTGAAGTTTATATCTAAAGCTCACAACACAATGCAATTGAAACAATGAGGTCAAATTTATTTTATCCATAACTTTTAAAAAGATAATTTCTCAAGTATTGCATAATTACATTGAGAGATGCCAATATAAGTCCATTGGTGACAACAAAGTTGATCTGTCTTGTCAAATAGTTTAAAACTTAATCATTTTTTTGTGCACAATCCTAAGATTTTTGCTACAAACCAAGTAAAAAAATCTATTTTTTTGTCCAAGTTTATGTGACGAGAATTTTTAGAGTTGTTTTTTCCGGTTGAACCGAACCTCACAATAAGGTTGCCTAAATATCTTGTCAAAGTAAGAATTAGATCAAACGTAGGTAAGAAATATGACTAAAAACATTTTTGTTTTCTTAAGGACAAATTCCCTTTTAAATGGATACACATATTATTTCATTTTTTAATTTTTAAATAATAATTAAGAATTTTTTTTTGGAATTTCTTTATTTTTAAATAAGGATCACCGAACCCAAGGAAGGTTGCCTACGTATTTAATCAAGGTGAGAATCAGGTGTGTGTTGTTCGTTCAGATTGAACGCTTAAATAAATTTTTTTAAATTTTTTTTGACAAATACAACTCTATTCTTTGTTTAAAGTTATAAAATTGTTTTTGTGAAATTTACAAAGTAAAATAATTTTTTTTTGTTATTTTATTTAAAAAGGTAAAGTGAGTTATCTATCCTAGATAGATCCGATAATTCGTAGAGTCTCTCATTAATTTATATGCAAATTATTAAAATACGGAAGCCTACTAGGAATAACCATATTTAATTTTCAGTTCTACCAAGTTTAAACTTGTGAAAAGAAGTCTAGACTGACTGTAAAACGAGTAGACAACTCGAGTTAGTGAGTAGCAACGTACCGGTCGCAACACTTCCCGGCTTTGTGCATGTGTGCTCCATATCTTTAATATGTGTGACTTACAATCTTTAACATGGACTGAAGATCCATTGAATATCTTGTCAGAAGTAGGGTGCGTAGTCGCAATTCCCATAAGGTTATTATTGAAGACTCAGAAAAATGCGCGAGAAAAGATAGTTTATATGCGGTTCACATAATATCAAACAGTAAATAAGTAAACAATTATCACATTAAGTCTACAAATACAATATCCAAAAATATATATAAATAAATAAAATTCATATATAAGTCAATAATAATAAGCTTTTTTTTGGTTATCCCCAGTGGAGTCGCCATCTGTCACGCCCCTTTTTTTCCTCAATATTTGATTTATTTTATTTTGGAAGAAAACGAGTTTTTCCAATTAAAGTGACATTTTGAAAAGGGATAATTATTATTCAGAGTCGGCACATGGAATTGAGTTTTGTTCTTCCAAGTTACATTATTTAAATCACTAATCAAAAGGAAATTTGACTCTATTTTTATTGGACGCCGAATTAGAAATCCGGTTAAGGAAATCTTTTGACTGGGGGAAAAGGTGTTAGGCACCCCTCGACTCCCGTGGTTCTAGTACGATTGCTTTTTTAACTTCAAATCTCACAAAATTTAATTTTTATATTTTAAAGTCTAAAAAAAAATTACAATCCTAAGTTAACTTAAACTCTATAAATTTCTCACTCACCCAAATTCTAATTCTTATAAACTATATACCAACATATATTGGAACTATAATAACATAAAAATAATAACAATAAAAATAAAAATGCAAGCAGGAAAATTTAAAAATAAATCAATAAATAAAAAATATATAAATAAATATGAATGTTTCACATTTTGAATTAATGAAGACACACCAAAAATAATAAAACAATTTTAATATATTTAAAATAACTAAGACAAATTTTGATAGATTTAAAATAAACAAGAGAATAAAGTAAAAATATTTTTATGATTAACTTAAATAATATTATATCCAAAATTAAGTCAAGTCATACCAATGTAATAAAGCGATCGTGCTAGAATCACGGGACTCGAGGAATGCCTATACCTTCCCCTCGGTCACTAGAATTCCTTACCCGGATTTCTAATTCGTAGACCAATAAAAATAGAGTCAAATTTTTGTTTGATTAGGTATTCAAAATATGGCGACTTGGAACACATAAATTAAATTTTTAGTGGTGACTCTGAATATTAATTATCCATTTTTTAAATGTCACTTTAATTGGAAAAATATTTTTTCTTTCAAATAAAAATAAATCAAATATTGAGGAAAAAAGGGGCGTGAACATTGCACCAAGCATCACTAGAGGGTTACTTGAAAAAGTCAAGGAGTTAAAGTAAAATGAGTTCACTGTAAAGAGAAAAAGAAGTCAGTGTAATGTTACTTTTAAGTGCTCCTCTATCTGTCTTAATTGCAATGTATGACTTTAAGTGATATTATGACTCTTGCATATGCCTTAATGAAATATGTTAATTGTATGATGCTTATTAAATAAAGTTTCATGAAGTTTTCCCAAAAAGGCATTGTGCATGTTTTAAAAGTAAAATGTCCCTTTTAAATGAATGATTTTGCATGGTTGCCATACTTAGTGCATTCTAATACTAAATCCATTCTTATTTACCTTTTTAAACAAAGTGTAGTTTATGGATGCTTAAATGATGTCTCTAAGGTTCAGAGCTTGATATCTGATTCCCAAGCTCAAATAATGGAATCCTTAAGCTCAAGGATTTTGTATGTCATTATATTTAAGTAAAGTCTTTTAATAGCTTAAATATTATTTATGTTGAAAGGGTCGTGTTCCTATTATAATCTAATGATGTTGCGTCTAAGACGGCAAAGAGTCTTAGATTCTTTAACTATGGATTATGATATTTTATATATATGATGGAAGTGATTATCTACCATATGTTGTCCTATGAATTTTTTTAAAATTTTCCGCTAAATTTACCTATGACAATATGATGAATTATAACTATGGTCTTGTATAAGACCTCCAAGAGGTCCAGTACGCCATGTTATGTCTAGGGGGTTCTCCCGGTCGTGACAGGAATATAAGTTGATATGAATGTAACCGAGGCGGTTAAGAATTAGCCTAGACATTTGAGTTCACCCAATATTCTTAGTGTATTGGCATTAGCAAGATATTGTGGGAGATTCATTGGTGGGTTTTCATTTATCGCTTTTCCTTTGACAACCGTAACCCAAAAGAAATATAAGTTTGAGTGAAAGAGGCTTCAAGAGTTGAATGATAAGCTTAACTCCATTATGGTTTTGAATTTACCGGAATGTACGAAAAGGTTTGTGGTATATTGTGACGCTTCTCTATTAGGTTTCGGTTGTTTCCTCATGATCCATGATAAGGTTATAGCATATACCTCTAGACAACTCAAGGTAAATAAGAATAACTATCCAACTAATGATCTTGAACTAGTGGTCTTAATGTTTGCTTTGAAGATATGGAGACATTATCTATTTGGCGTGCATGTTGATGCGTTCACCAACCATAAGAGTCTCTAATGTGTGTTCACTCAAAATGAGCTAAATCTCTGACAAATAACATGGTAAGAACTCTTAAAAGAGTATGATATGACTGTCCTTTACAACTCCGACAAAGCCAATATAGTGGTGGATGCTTTAAGTCGAATATCAATAGGTAGTTTGTTCGTCTTCCCGAAGGTAAGAAAGAGTTAAGGAAAATGGTGCATAGATTGGCCTGGTTGGGTGTTTAGTTAGAAGATTCTCCAAATAGAGGTTTCATTGTTCATCATAACTTCGAGCAATCTTTTAGTGGTTGAGGTAAAGTATATGAAACATCTTGATCGTATTGATGGAGTTGAACGAATCAGTTCTTAGTAGTTCAAAGAGTCATTCTCCCAAGGTGGTGGGAATGGTGTACTTAGGTACCTAAGAATGTTGTGTGTTACGGATGTGGATGACTTAAAGAGATAAATTATGTAAGAGGCTCATGTTTCTGTATATTCTATTCATCCGGGTGCCACCAAAATGCATTATGATCTACAAGATGTCGATTGGTGGAACGGTTTGAAAAAGGATATAACGGAGTTTGTGGCCATATATCATAATTATTAACAAGTCAAGGATGAACATCAAAGACCGGGAAGTTTACCTCAACATATAACTATACCTACTTGGAATTGGAAAGATATCAATATTGATTTCATTGTGTGTTTTCGTTGTACACAGAGGTAAAATGATTCAATATGGATTATTGTTGATAGATTGACAAAATCTACCCATTTTATCCCCGTCAAGGCTACTTATTTGGCGAAGGACTATGATAGGTTGTACATTAATGAGATTGTGAGTTTTCATGGTGTTCCCTTGTCTATCATCTCGGATAGAGGTCCTAATTCACTTCTAGATTTTGTAAGACAATCAAAAATGGGCTAGGTACCAAGGTGATACTTAGTACCACATTTCATCCACAAATGGATGGTTTAGTGGAACAAACCATCCAAACCATGGATGACATATTGAGGGCATGTGTCATTGACTTCAATGGTTATTGGGATGATCATCTACAAATTATTGAATTTGCCTACAATAATATCTAACATTCAAGTATCGCCTTGGAACCCTTTGAGTCCCTTTATGGAAGGAGATGTAGATATCCAATAGGGTGGTTAGAGGTAGGTGAGTTTGATTAAATAGGTCAGATGGAAATATATGAGGTTGTGGATAAATCCTGACTTATACGGGATCATTTGAAGATGGCCCAACGTTGAAAAAAATCGCATATCGACAATAGGAAAAGTTACCTTGGATTTATTGTAGGTGACTTGTTTTATTTTAAGCTATCACCCATGAAAGAGGTAATGAGGTTTGATAAAAAAGGAAAAATTAGTCACCAGTATGTGGGGCCATATGTGTCACGACCCAAAACGCGTCGTGAGTGGCACCCACACTTAGCCTCCTATATGATAGAATCAACCAATCTAAGCCCCATCATTTCAAACATAATGAACAAAATACAATGCGGAAGACTTAAAACTCATTAATAAAAATAGATTAATAACTTCTAAAACTCAAACACTTATTATTATACCCAAAATCTGGAAGTCATCATCACAAGAACATCTATCCTCGAATTACTAATTCTAAGAGTATCTAGAAAGCTAAAACAAATATAAAGCTAGTCCATGCCGGAACTTCAAGGCATCAAGACATGAAGAAGAAGATCCAGTCCAAGCTAGAAGCGTTAGCTCACCCTGAAATCCGGTGTAATGAAGAATGGCTAGAGTTGCGGTTTAGTTGAAGATGACGGTACGTTTGCTGTACTCCACAAATAACAAAGAAAGAAACATACAAGTAGGGGTCAGTACAAACACGAGTACTGAGTAGATATGATGGGCCAACTCAAAATAGAATAAAGTATATATCAGATAATATCATAAAATAAACTACAATACTCAACATGCGGCATTTACAATTAGCATAACCCTTGGTCACAACACCAAGCACATCAATGAGGACTCACGCCCCCCCCCATCATACTCATTTGGGAATTAGGTTCATTAAATTGAGTATATTAATATCTTTCAAGATTCATTATCTTTATCCCTCTCGTGTCGGTACGTGACACTCCGATCCTCATATACTATCCTGGTACCGGTACGTGGCGCCCGATCCATAAACTATCCTGGTGTCAGAATGTGACACTCCGATCCTCATATACTATCCATGTGTCGGAACGTGACACTCCGATCCTCATATACTATCCTGGTACCGGAACGTTGCACCCGATCCCTACACTATCCTGGTGTCGGAACGTGACACTCCGATCCTCATATACTATCCTGGTACCAGAACGTGGCACCCGATCCCTATACTATCCTGGTGTCGGAACGTGACACTCCGATCCTCATATACTATCCTGGTACTGGAACGTGGCACCCGATCCATATACTATCCTGGTGTCGGAATGTGACACTCCGATCCTCATATACTATCCTGGTGTCGGAAGGTGACACTCCGATCCTCATATACTATCTTGGTACCGGAACATGGCACCCGATCCATATACTATCCTGGTGTCGGAACGTGACACTCCGATCCTCATATACTATCCTGGTATCGGAACGTGGCACCCGATCCATATACTATCCTGGTGTCGGAACGTGACACTCTGATGCTCATATACTATCCTGGTACCGGAACGTGGCACCCGATCCCCTAATCTCACTACATGTTCATCAAGCGTTCTTTTCTACCAAGGCATCATCATTAACAAAGTAGATTAGGGTTTTCAAGATTTAGGGTTTAATAGCTTCATCATGCTTATTTTATCACAATTATATAATCACATTCATGCAAGCATACAATTAAGCATATAGAAGGGTTTACAACACTACCCAATACATATCATTTTCTATTAAGAGTTTACTACGAATAGCATAAAGCATAACCTAACTCCACCGAAGATTAGTGATCAAGCAAGAAAATTCCCCAAGGCTTTGTTTTCCTCTTCGTTTCTCCTCTCTCTCTCGATCGTTCTTCTCTTTCTCCTCTGTTCTTTCTATTTTTCTTATTCAAACCCTCATTCTTTTACCCTTATTAGCATATAATTAAGTATAAAAGATGATGAATTAACCCATTAATTAATTCAAGGTTATCTCCTTTAACCCTCAAGTAGTTAAATTATTAACATTAACCCACTAAATTTATAATTATAGTAGGAATAGTCCAAAAAGCCCCTTAAATCATTTAACAGAAATCCGACCCAGCCTAGGATTACCCACTCTGTGACGGGCCGTCGTGACTGCGACGGTCCGTCCTGCTGCTTCTGTCACAGAGTTCAGAGACTCGTTTTATTAAAGAGTCTGTGACGGGCCGTCATGCTTGTGACGGTCCGTCCTGTCATTTCGTCGCGAAGTTCAGAGAGTCGATTTCAGTACACAAATTTCAGAATTCTAAGTGTTTTGGAAAGAGACTCCCTCGATGGTCCGTCGTGCCCATGACGGTCCGTCTTGGGATCCGTCGTCTCAGCCAATTGTCCAAGAAATAAAATCTGCTGCTCAAAACGACTAAACAGGTCGTTACAATAGATACCAATTTACCCATCGTTCCTCCCCAAACGATCACGAGAAGAAAAACAAAGGCGAAAAGGAGTACCTGAATCTGTAAACAGATGTGGGTATCTTTCTTGCATATCAGCCTCCTTCTCCCAAGTGGACTCTTCAATCGGCCGATTCTTCCATTGCACCTTAATGGATGCAATCTCCCTCGACCTCAACTTTTGGACTTCTCTATCTAAAATAGCAACAGGTCCTCCTCATAAGACAAATTCTCATCAAGTTGAACTGAATCCCAACGAATGATGTAGTTTCCATCCCCATGGTACCTTTTCAACATAGACACATGAAATACCGGATGCACTCCGGACAGTCCTGGGAGCAAGGCTAATTCATAAGCTTCCTCCCCCACGCGCTTCAGAACTTCAAATGGACCAATATACCTTGGGCTTATCTTACCTCGCTTACCAAACCGCATCACCCCTTTCATGGGCGACACCTTCAGCAAGACTTTCTCACCCTCCATAAACTCCATTTCTTTAACCTTTCGATCCGTATATTCTTTCGGCCTGATTTGAGCCGCTAAAAGCTTTTCTTGAATGCATTTTACATTATATAAAGATTCCCTCAGAAGATCAGTACCCCAAGGTCTAACCTCAAATGCATCAAACCACCCAATGGGAGACCTACATGTTCTCCCATTTAATTCCTCGAATGGGGCCTTATCAATACTTGTAGTGATAGCTATTGTTGTATGAGAACTTTGCTAAGGGTAAGAAGTTATCCCAATGACCACCAAAGTCTATCACACATACACGAAGCATATCCTCCAACACTTGAATCGTTCGCTCAGATTGACCATCGGTTTGAGGATGAAACGCAGTACTAAGGTCCAATGTTTTCCAAAACTTAGAAGTAAACTGCGTACCTCTATCCGATATGATGGAGAGTGGAACCCCATGCAATCGAACAACTTCTGAGATGTAAAGTTTAGCTAACTTCTCTACATTCTAGGTCACCTTGACCGGGATGAAGTGAGCAGACTTAGTTAATCTGTCCACAGTTACCCAAATAGAGTCAAACTTCCCTAATGTCTTTGGAAGACCAACCACGAAGTCCATTGCAATTCTCTCCCACGTCAATTCAGGAATGGGCATTCTCTGAAGTGTTCCTCAGGGCCTCTGGTGTTCATACTTTACTTGCCGACAATTTGGACATTTTGCAACGAAATCAACAATGTCGCGCTTCACTCTACTCCACCAAAAGTGTTGCTTTAGGTCACGGTACATCTTGAGAATAGTGTGGATCAAATCATCAACACAGGGCACACATACACTTCCCTTAATTTTCAAAACACCTTCCTCATCCATTATTGCTTCTTTATCCTCTCCTCGCAACACCATATCCCGAATTCGGCTTAGTTTCTCCTCATCAAACTGTTTTCCCTTGATCTTGTCAAGAAAAGAAGATCTCGCCTCCACACTGGCCAGAAATCCTCCCTTCTCATTTAGTTCTAACCTCATAAAGTCGGTAGCCAGATTCTGAATCTCTCTAGCCAATGGGCGTCTAGATACTTGTAAGTGGGCTAAACTACCCATCCTCCCTACTTTTCTACTTAAGGCGTCTGCCACAACATTAGCCTTTCCCGGATGATACAAGATAGTGATGTCGTAGTCCTTCAGTAGTTCCATCCATCTCCTCTGTCTCAAGTTCAAATCTTTCTGAGTAAAGACGTAATGTACGCTACGATGATCCGTATAGACTTCACACTTAACCCCAAATAAATAATGTCTCCATTGCTTTAATGCAAACACTACCACTGCTAATTCCAAATCATGGGTCGGATAATTACGTTCATGCACCTTTAATTGCCTCGAAACATAAGCAATTACATTCTTCTCTTGCATTAGCACTGCACCCAACCCAGAATAGGATGCATCACAATAAACAATCAAGTTCTTACCTTCCACTGGCAAGGTAAGAATGGGTGCAGTAGTCAACAAAGTCTTGAGATTTTGAAAGCTTTCTTCGCACTCGTTCGACCATACGAATGGAACATTCTGTTTAGTTAAGCTTGTCAATTGGGAAGCAATAGAAGAGAACCCCTTGATAAATCGGCGATAGTAACTGGCTAAACCAACAAAGCTCCTTACTTCTGACACATTAGTAGGTCTCTCCCAATTCTTCACTGCCTCAATCTTAGATGGATCAACCATCACTCCATCCTTAGGAAACACGTGTCCTAAGAAGGACACTGAATCTAGCCAAAACTCACACTTGGAAAATTTGGCATAAAGCTTTTTCTCCCTTCACACTTCCAACACAATTCTCAAATGCTCCTCATGTTCCTTCTTACTCTAGGAGTATATCAGTATATCATCGATGAATATAATCACAAAGAGATCCAGATATGGCTTGAAAATCCCGTTCATCAAGCTCATGAAAGCGGTAGGGGCATTCGTAAGACAAAAAGACATTACTAAGAACTCATAATGCCCATACCTGGTCCGAAAAGCAGTCTTGGGCACATCCGGTCCCCGTATTTTCAATTGATGGTAGCCAGATCTCAAATCGATTTTTGAGATGGTAAAAGCACCTTGTAACTGATCGAACAAGTCATCAATGCGAGGAAGAGGATACTTGTTCTTGACAGTTACTTTATTTAGTTGCCTTTAGTCTATACACATCCTAAAGCTTCCATCCTTCTTCTTCAAAAACAACACAGGAGCACCCTAAGGAGATGCACTTGGTCGAATGAAGCCTTTTCCTAACAATTCTTGAAGTTGAGCCTTTATCTCTCTTAACTCTGCGGGAGCCATCCTATAAGGGGGTATATAAATGGGGCGAGTCCCTGGTTCAAGATCGATGCAGAAGTCAATATCCCTATCCGGTGGCATGCTAGGAAGGTCTGCTGGAAATACATCTAGAAACTCACGGACTATCGAAACCGACTCAATTGAAGGTACTTGGGTAGTATCATCCCTGAGGTGTTCCAAGAAAGATAAGTACCCTTTACTAACCATTCTCTCAGCACGAAGAAAGGAGATGATGCGAACTGGAGTGGCAGTGTAGTCACCCTCCCACACTAACGGATCTGTCCAAGGCTTGGCTAACGTCACAGTTTTAGCATTATAATCCAATATTGCAAAGTTTGGAGAAAGCCAAGTCATAGCCAGAATTACATCGAAGTCAACCATTTCTAAGATAACCAAGTCTACATGAGTATTGCTCCCCACAAAAGTCACCAGACCAGACCTATATACTTTTTCAACTATTACAGACTCACCCACCGGAGTAGAAACACGAATAGGCATGTCAAGCAATTAATGTAAATTAAGACCATTAGCAAATGAGGAAGATACAAAAGAAAATGTGGATCCAGGATCAAACAATACAGAAGCCATGCAATCACAAACCAAAAGATTACCTGTGATAACAGCATCAGATGTCTCCGCATCAGACCGCCAAGGGAAGGCGTAACAATGGGCCCTATCACCTGTTTGCCCGTTGCCCCTACCATGCTGCGCCGCAGTAGTTCCAGTTTGCCCACCACCCCGGTTGGTTTGGTGACCAATATTACCTCCGCCATCACGTTCTCCAGAATAGCGGCCTCTTCCCTGACAACCTCTACCTCTAACTATTAAAGGTCTATAACTCTGTTTTGGACAATACCTCTTAATGTGTCCAGTCTCCCCACATTCATAACACTCTCTCGATTCAAGCATCAGCCTCTGTGAGAAAGAAGAAGTCTGGGGATAACCACCAAACTCAGAGAAATGTTGGCCGGTTTGAGGTGGACCCCCAACTAAAGTATGTAGTGAAGACTGAATAGGTCGGGCGGGGTAACATCCTGAACCCTGCCCTCTGGAGTAAGAACCATTAAACTCACCTCCCTTACGAAACCTTTTTGATGTCGATGCCATGGTGAAGTCATCTGGCTTCACTCCCTCTACCTCTATCACGAAGTCTACCACTTTTTGAAAGGATTTCGCTGTAGCCGCTACATGTAAGGCTGAAATTCACAACTCTGATCTCAACCCCTTCACAAAGCGGTGAATCCGCTCTTGTGGATTGAAACATTGTTGGGTGGCATACCTGGATAATGCGCGAAACTTAGCCTCGTACGTAGTAATCGACATCCTACCCTGCTCTAGGCTTAGAAACTCATCTCTCCTCCTATCCCTCAAAGTACGGGGTATATACATCTCCATAAACAAGCTAGAGAATGATGCCCAAGTCATAGGTGGTGCCTCTGTTGGTTGGCACTCAACATGTGACCGCCACCACATTTTGGCGTTCCCTTGAAACTTATAGGTCACAAACTCAACACAAAATCATTCTACTATACCCATCTTGTGTAGTACCTCATGACAATCGACCAGAAAATCGTAGGCATCCTCTGATTCAGCACCCTTGAAGACTGGAGGTTTCAATTTCAAGAACTTGCTGAAAAGTTCATGCTGATTACTCTTCATGATAGGCCCTGTAGTCAACCGAGGAAACGTGCCTATTTCGAATGAGGCATCCATGCGGGGAGCCATAGTAGTTGCATGTTGTATCTCCTGAACCGGAGGTGTTTGTGCAGAAAACACTGGAGGTGTCTGGCCCTGATCTGATAACCCGCTAAGATAAGCAAGAACCTGAGTGATCATCTCTGGGGTAGGTTGGGGGTGGCAATTCCTCATTCTGCACTTGTTCATTCCCCCCATCCTCACCCTCTCTTACAACTTCCTCAGTTGGTAGAGGAGTTACCGCCCTAGTATCAGATGGGCTAGGTGCTCGTCCTCTTCCTCTAGAGAACGTCCTCCCACGACCTCTTCCACGGCCTCTTGTCACTACTCCTCTTCGAGCTACATCCCCAGTGGTTGGCTCAGACGCTTCTTGTCTTGCCGATGTTGGTGTTGGCACAGTCGTTGTTGCTCTAGTTCTAACCATCTGCGAAATAGAGTGAAGATGGTCAGATACAAATTTGTATCACCCAGATACCAATTGGATCAAAGTAAAAGCACGAAAGAAGAAAAGAAAGAATGGAGTTTTCCTAAAGTCTTATAGCCTCTCAAAGAAAAGTAAAGGCGTCCCCCTACCATTCCTTCAGACTCTACTAGACTCGTTCTTGTGTGATGAGACAAACGAACCAAAGGCTATGATACCAAGTTTGTCAAGACCCAAAACGCGTCGTGAGTGGCACCCACACTTAGCCTCCTATGTGAGCGAACCAACCAATCTAAACACCATCATTTCAAACATAATGAACAAAATACAATGCGGAAGACTTAAAACTCATTAATAAAAATAGATTAATAACTTCTAAAATTCAAACAGTTATTATTACACCTAAAATCTGGAAGTCATCATCACAAGAACATCTATCCTCGAATTACTAACTCAAAGAGTATCTAGAAAGCTAAAATAAATATAAAGCTAGTCCATGCCGGAACTTCAAGGCATCAAGACATGAAGAAGAAGATCCAGTCAAATCTAGAAGCGTTAGCTCACCCTGAAATCCGGTATAATGAAAACTGGCTAGAGTTGCGGTTGAGTTGAAGACGACGTTACGTTTGTTGTACTCCAGAAATCACAAAGAAAGAAACATACAAGTAGGGGTCAGTACAAACACGAGTAATGAGTAGATATCATCGGCCAACTCAAAATAGAAAACAGTATATATAAGATAATATCATAAAATCAACTACAATACTCAACATGCGACATTTACAATTACCATAACCCTTGGTCACAACACCAAGCACATCAATGACGACTCACGCCTCCCCATCATACTCATTTGGGAATTAGGTTCATTTAATTGAGTATATTAATATCTTTCAAGATTTATTATCTTTATCCCTCTCGTGTCGGTACGTGACACTTCAATCCTCATATACTATCCTGGTACCGGAACGTGGCACCCGATCCATAAACTATCCTGGTGTCGGAACGTGATACTCCGATCCTCATATACTATCCTGGTGTCGGAACGTGACACTCCGATCCTCATATACTATCCTTGTACCGGAACGTGGAACCCGATCCTATACTATCTTGGTGTCGGAATGTGACACTCTGATCCTCATATACTATCCTGGTACCAGAACGTGGCACCCGATCCATAAACTATCCTGGTGTCGGAACGTGACACTCCGATACTCATATACTATCCTGGTGTCGGAACGTGACACTTCGATCCTCATATACTATCCTGGTACTGGAACGTGGCACCCGATCCATATACTATCCTGGTGTCGGAACGTGACACTCCGATCCTCATATAATATCTTGGTACCGGCACGTGTCACCCGATCCATATACTATCCTAGTGTCGGAACGTGACACTCCGATCCTCATATACTATCCTGGTACCGGAACGTGGAACCCGATCCCCTAATCTCACTACATGTTCATCAAGACTTCTTTTCTACCAAGGCATCATCATTAACAAAGTAGATTAGGGTTTTCAAGATTTAGGGTTCAATAGCTTCATCATGCTTATTTTATCACAATTATATAACAACATTCATGCAAGCATACAATTAAGCATATAGAAGGGATTACAACACTACCCAATACATATCATTAGCTATTAAGAGTTCACTACGAATAGCATAAACCATAACCTACCTCCACCGAAGATTAGTGATCAAGCAAGCGAATTCCCCAAGGCTTTGTTTTCCTCTTCGTTTCTCCTCTCTCTCGATCGTTCTTCTCTTTCTCCTCTGTTCTTTCTATTTTTCTTATTCAAACCCTCTTTCTATTACCCTAATTAGCATATAATTAAGTATAAAAGATGATGAATTAACCCATTAATTAATTCAAGGTTATCTCCTTTAACCCTCAAGTAGTTAAATTATTAACATTAAACCACTAAATTTATAATTATAGCAGGAATAGTCCAAAACGCCCCTTAAAATATTTAACAGAAATCCGACCCAGCCTGGGATTATGCAGTCTGTGACGGGCCGTCGTGACTACGACGGTCCGTCTTGCTGCTTTCGTCACACAGTTCAGAGACTCGTTTTATTAAATAGTCTGTGACGTCCCGTCATGCCTGTGACGGTCCATCCTGTCATTTCGTCGTGAAGTTTAGAGAGTCAATTTCAGTAGCCAAATTTCAGAATTCTAAGTGTTTTGGAATGAGACCCCCTCGACGGTTCGTCGTGCCCATGACGGTCCGTTGTGGGATCCGTCGTCTCAGCCAGTTTTTCCAAAAATAAAATTTGCTGCTCAAAACGACTAAACAGGTCGTTACAATATGAGGTTGTGAAACGCATAGGAAAGGTTGCATATGAGTTGAAATTACCTATTGTGTTGGCTCCGGTCCATACGGAATTTTATGTGTCAATGCTCAAAAAGTGCATAGGTGATCCAATGTTTATCCTTCCTCTAGAAGGTTTAGAAGTCAATGCTATTCTTTCCTATAAAAAGATCCCAACTGAGATGTTAGAACAGCAAGTGAAGTGGTTGAGGAATAAACAAGTAGCTTCAGTAAAGGTTTTTTGTAAGAATTAACTAGTGGAGAATGCTACTTGGGCGGCCGAGGCCGACATGAAATCCTGATATACTTATCTTTTTTCCTCGTCTTGTAGTCAAGGTTGAGGTTAGTAACTTCTCCAAATTTTTGGCTTTAAAGGGTATTAAGTGTGTCTAGAAACATATATTATTTTCCCTTCATTATGCATGATCTTGTTAAAATCCATGTTTCATATATGTCATGAGCTAGATATATTCTCTATACTTATTCATACTTGATTACCTATTTGGTATATTGAGTTATGTGATAAAACTTGTGAAATTTCTCGTGTAAAGTTATGAAATCATGCAGTGCTTCTTGTTGAATATGTGGAGCCATATGGAAATAAGAAAGACCTTCTTCCTTGCAAAATGTGAATTTGTGAGAAATTTGTAATTATCATGATTTTTATCTTATAAATGGTGCTTGGTTGTGTTGGGAAAGGAGTGAATTTTTCCTCCCTTTTTATTGAATTATTTTTATTTCTCATAGGTTAGTTGGGATTCTTGTCTTGATTCATGGTTCTAAAAAGATGTTTAAAGTGTAATTCAAGGACGAATAGTTCTCAAGGGGGGATATTGTTATACCTCAAAAATCCAAGGACCTAGTCTAGAGTCTCACCTAGAGTCAAATGATTTAAACTAGTGTTAACATTCTTAAATAAAGGTAATTAACTTTATTAAAAAGTATTAAAGACTGAATGTCAATGTACGACCATAACATCTTCAAACTAGCAAAATTGAATTAGTAGACGTCCATATGTCTTGTGAATGTTTGGGAGTGTCGTCTGAAGTCTAAAACTTGTAAAAATAATTTAAATAGGTAAAATAATGTTTAAAGGGTGAAAATGTGCAGTTACGACCCCCCAAGGACCACCCTAGGTGTATTTTAAGAGTGCCGAAGCATTGGAAGGAGGATGCCAAGGCTGATTGGCAACATCCCCTATTTGATGGTGCCTGCGCTTCGCACAGCCCACACTCAAATGGGAAAATTTTCCTCATGACATCGGGATGTCATGAACCTCTATGCCTTAAATCGGATTGGATTAAAAAGATTTGGAGGTGCCCCCGCAACGCGTAGTCATGTCCCAGATTAGGTTGCATCGTTTATAAGTCAAGTTGACATCACAAAAAGGTATAAGTAAGTGAGGGGTCTTTTAGATATTTTATGGATGGGCTATATATTGATTTTTGATCAGTTTTAAGTCATTTTTTCCACCCAAATCAAATCAAAATCACTCTCACTTCTCTTTATTTTCTCTCACTACTCCAAGGATCTCTATTGAAGAATAAGACAAAGATTTTTCTAACTCTGCAAGATCAAGTCATTCTCTCACAAATCGTCCAATATTTGTTAAGGTATTGTGGCTTATCACTATTGGGGCTCCTTTTCCCAAGAGGTTCTTCACAATTTGCTCAATATTCTTGAAAAGTCTAGTTTTCATCCATTTTTGTGGGCCTACTATCTAAATTGAATTGTGTAGTCTTAATTCGATTATTACTGATGATTTGTGAATTTTTATTTGTCGATCTATTTGTCCCGTAAAACTTTGACCAAACTACAAGGACCCATGAATACTCCTTTTGTCCTAACTCTATATTGTGAATTAGTTTGATTGTGAGGATATGAAATTTAATGAGTTCTTGCATAATTTACCCTTATACGATGATAATGATCTAATTAATGGGTGAATATCATGGAATTGGATGTGAGGTCTTGGATGATATTCTTGGAAGGCATTCGTAAGACTTTCAAGATCATGAATACTCAATTGTATTAATCTTGGTCTATTCTTGGTAAAGAAATCATAGTGCCTATATCTAGTTCAAAATATTATTTTAGATATATCCTCACATCTCACGCTAAGTTGGTGCTAACCTGATCTTAATTAAATATTATAAAAGTATCTAGCCCCTTGGAGGTTATCAAACAAGTATGATACTTGTTCTAACTGGTGAATTTATTAAGTGGATTATAATCAATACACATCTTAAGGGATAACTCTAACACCCTAAAACGAACTGAGGTTAACTAGATATTTTTCAACGTATTTGACTTAATTTTAAGCTAAAATGATTTATATTAGTGTTCTTAGTCAGTTTGTGAAGTTTGGTTAATTTTGGAGGTCAAACATCCAAGAACGTCCATGACGTTCAGAAGATATGCCTTAGATAGTGCTTGTATGTTATCATGTGTTTAAGCAAGTATTACGTGTCCGTTTCATTTGAAATTGATGTGGGATGTTACTAAGATATAGAATACCATGTTTAGAGGTTTAATATCCGGGTATGACCCCACCTAGGATCAACAAGGGTCTTTAGAGAAGGGCCCAAGAGTTGGACCAAACACTGCCTAGGTAGTGTCAACTAACCAGACTAATCGACGACCATTGTTCCAACCAACGGCCCGTCTACTTGGTCCATTGAGTTGACCTGCAGGACTACATGTTTGGAAGTTGTAGTCTCAACCAACGTACCGTCGATGGACAAATGGTCTGTTGGTTGGTCCCATTAATGACACTTGTAAAAGTCTGTAGGAAGGCTGCCTTGGCTTGAGGTGTTTGCTACATTCATTCCCAAGTCTTTTAAGGACCTTGGACGTTTATTTTAAAGTTAGGTATATTAAAATGTTTCAAACCATAAGAACTAATTTTAGACTCCATTCCTAAAACCCGAAATCCCTCTCTCTTGAAAGACTCTATTAAGTCACCCTGGAAGCTAGAACTAAAGAAGGGCTAGAAGGGGCTGTTGGTGGTCAAGTTCTTCATCAAAACTCATTGGAGTTTCTTCTATGTGAGTTATGGTACTTATCCGTGATCTCACTTCAATTAAATAAGTCGCTTCTAATGAATTATAAAAAAAGGGTTATCAACCCAAACTTGTTCTATCATTAACTCTAAATATGGGTCTTGTATAAAAACGTTTGGAATCATTTAAATATGATGTTTCTAATGTTAGTTGGCGATTTTAATTCTAAAACTTCAATGAAAACATGTTAAAGCTTTAAGTAAAATTTTGATTTAAAGAGTGGGTTAAATGAGCATGAATTTGTAGCCTTTGAGCTTCGGTTTCTTTGAGAAGATTTTGTTGTTTAGATACGTCCCTAAAAGCAAATTTATTATTAATTTTTGAGTAAAATTTTATAGGTGATGAAAGCTTGTGTTAAAGGGTTAGTTGGTTATGTTGTTTAGCTTTAATTCTGAAATGCTCTTTAGTGGTATGGTCCACGTTCTTGGAGACAGTGTGTACTTGAATTGTATAAATGTGTAGTTACTTGTGTATTGTGAATAAGCCATGAAGGTATATTATGTGAAGAAAGATTGAAAAAATGAAGACACTCTTGCAATGTGTTTTATGAAACTTGCTATGATAAGTATGCTAAGTATTATGTCTAAATAACGTATATATGATTATGTGAAGCATGTTAAAGTGTGTGAGATGATTAAACAAGGTCTAAGCTTGTATACAATGAAATGTAAATGAAATGATGCTTATGTGCAAGGTGTTCTCAAATGTATACACACACTCATAGTTGAATGAATGAATGAAGCTAAGTTAAGTCAAAAAGGGGAGTTTTGAGGAGAACACTCTTCGTGAATTGTGATAATGTGTTTAATAGCAACCTCACTATTCCCGAGAGCTTTCTAATGTAGGTTGGTGGATGGATACACTTCATGAGTTGAGATGTCGTGTCCAAAAAATTTCTTTAAACTTTAGTAATGAATGTTGAGAATCCGTGGGGAGTTAATCCTAACACCGAGATGATATGAAGATGAGGTTGTTACACTTCGTGAGTTGAGATGTTGTATTCTAGTGTACCTCTTGAGATGAGTACCCCTTATTAGTACATAATGAGTTACTTACTATAATTCTCCTTATTCCTTAACTATATGCCCACATAGGTGTACCTATGGGGAAAGCCATATAAAAGATAAAAAGTAAGACCTCACTCTAGGCAAGTGAGGGGACCCTTCTCTGTTAAGGGAAGAATCGAGATTTTATGTTTAGCTATCATGGTGTATGTCGGATAAGCTAACACCCACAAAAGTAATGAAAATGCTAAGTCTTCTAAAAGAGTGTACTACTTAGGGAAGGTAGTGGAATGGGACACTAGTTATCCATCGCACTAGGTAGACATTCCTAAAGGGGAGTCTTGGTGAGCCATATATGAATTGAATGAACTAAGTCTTCTAAAAGAACGTACTAATTAAGGTATGTAGTGTAATGAGACTCTATCTATCCATTGCACTAAGTAGACCTTCCGAAAGGGGAATCTTTGTGCTAAGCCTTCTAAAAGAGTGTACTACTTAGGGCAGGTGGTGGAATGGAACATCGTCTTCTCAATACACTAAGTAGGCATTCTGAAAGGTAAGTCTTGGTGTGTTGCTTGAGTATTGTTCTAATTTCTTATCATTGAGTGGGGGCTTGTTTTCCTGAGGTGAGAAAGCCAAAAAAGGATAGTCTTGAGGATTACCTTGCTATGTGTTGAAGGAGATATATGTGCACCTCCTACATGTCTTACCTTGGTGAGTCTCAAGATAAACTTAGTTAGGGACGCTCCTACGGAAGTGAGTTCACTTCCCCTTTGTTTGGCCTTTGAAGTTCACTATTTTGGAATACGGATGCTCATTGTAAATGTTAAAAAGAGTTCACCGTTAATTTTGAAAAGGTTAATGTAAATTTCTTCTTTTTGTTAAAATTATGGAAATTATTCTCTATGTTTTAAATGATGATTCTTATGTTGTTTGACTTCAATATTATTGAATGTTTTTCTTAATTTGCATGAAACTGTGTTTTTACTAAAATGTCCCTTTTTGCATATTTTTCCATATGTCATACTTAATACATTGTTTCGTATTAACCGTATACTTTTCTATACTCTACAAGTATAGGTTTTGGAAGCAAGGTTGAAGTCTAGAAGCCAAAGCTTGGGAAAGTTTTTCTCAAGACAAAGTATGTCCTTATATATCCGAGGGCATAATTCCTATGTTCTTAGTTTCTTTATGTTAAGACTTCTTATGTATTTTTTTCAATGTAAAGGGTCATGTCCCTAATATATTATTTCGTCTGTTTAAGTTGTCTAGTGACGATGATATTCTCTAAGTATTTATGAAAGACTTCCTTTTTATATTAAATATCATAAAAAGTTTTAATTCTGTACTACTTTTCATGTCTTATATACTGAACGATAGTTAAAGGGTTTGTACAAGACACCAAACGGTCAAGTTTGCCCTGTCCTGATCCAAGCGTTCTCCCTAACTTCTAGGGAGTGCTTGTAGGTCGTGACAATAACAAACAACACCGGATCTCCCCATGGTGAAATACTAGGTTAAATTCAACCCTTATCTAACAATTCCTTTGCTTAAAGCTTTAACTCATTAAATTTAACCGGAGCCATCCAATAAGGAGGGAATAAAAATGGGATTCATATCCTGTAATAAGTAAATACCAATATTAATTTCCAAAAATCAATTTCCCGTTTCGGAGGAATTCGAGGCAAGGCAACGGGAATGACTTCCGGAAAGTCCTATAATACGGGGACCAACTAATAGGAGGGATATCGGAATCAATATCTTTGACTCTTACGATGTGTTAAAGAAACCTTTTAAAGATCATTTCACACACTTTTAGACAAGAAATTATATGACCTCTATGAATTAACCCCTTCTACTCTAAGATGGGTTCATTAGGCTTATTAAACTTCACCAATCTAATTCGACAATCAACGAAAGAAAAATAAGCATGCAACCAATCCATTCCAAAAATAATATAAAAAATTGACCATATCAAGTTCTACCAAACCCACCCAAGTAACTCTATTGGGCAAAGATATAGGACAACTCCTAAAGACTCCTCTAGCAAAAAAGGAGTCACCAACCGTTGTCATAACTCAAAAATGGTTCAATTAAAATATCGAGTAGAACATAAATAAATGTTATCTACAAGTGGAGTTACAAATGACAATGTAGCACCGCGATCAAGTAAAGCATAAACATTTATATAGAATACTTGTAACATACCGGTGACAATATCAGGGGACTCTTCTTGTTCACGCGGAGAGCATAAAAGTGGTCTTCTTTGGAGCATCAGAATTAGGACTACTTGATTAAAGCTTCACCTCTCCTCTTCTCTTGACTCCTCATATTTGTTAAATCCTTAACATCATGACCCTCTTTTACACAACCAGTGAAATTTCCTATCACAACTAGACACTCACCCTAGTGCTTTCTACCGCAGTTGGAACAAGTTGGTTTATCACATGGTGGATTTCCACTTCTAGCATTTTGGGACATATGGTTAGACACCCTATCCTTTTTAACCTTAAGAATGTTGGAAGGAACTTCGTTGGAAACTCTCTTTTTGAACCTAGGCTTGTGTTGAATCTCAAGCCTACATTTTGAAGTACCCCCTTGATAAGCTTTATCCCTCTGATACTATCTATTCATCCTTTTGAGTCGAGTCTCCTCAAATTGTTGAGAATGTACCATACACCTATAAATATCAATATGATAATGAAGAATCGCCAAACGACACTCTCCAACTAAATCCTTGGGACTTCCCATCACAAAGCGACTAATCTCATCTCTTGGGTTAGACACCACAGAAGGAGCACACTTTGACGGTTTAGTGATATTTAAAGAGCACTCTTGCAAACTCATACCTCCTATGACGAAGGTTGGTGAATTCCTCAATTATTGACTACATTTTCTCCCTATGAAAGAAGATATCAAGCAAATCCCTTCTAAATAACTCCCAAATTATAGCACTCGCTCTTAAATCCCTATTGTCTCTCGATTGGGTATACCATCCTTGAATTGATAGAAACCTAGCCCGGCCTTTTCGTTTGGAGTTAAACTAATAGAATAATGAATCTTGAAGAACTCATAATGAAGTATTTGGGGAAGTTCATTCACTTTTGACCTATATAACATATGAGGGTTCATTCTAGTGAAGTCCCTCAAGTGGGAAGCCGTGGTACTAGAATTTTGTTGAACTTGAGGTCCAACCTCCCTATTTGCCTGAATTGACATTGCTTGATCTTGAGTGGCTACAACTTGTTCTTGGGTAGTCAAATATTTAGCCAATATCAAAAATGTCGACCTTATCTCTCTATTTGTCATAGGTGTAGGAATGGCAAGAGCTTGTCCTGGAGGAGGCTTTGGTTGTCTAGTGGAGGAATTGGTTTTCCTTGGGAGGAACTCCCGCATTAGCAAAAAATTTCTCCACTTTTCTTGCAGTTGCACGTCTTGCAGTCATATCCTATATTCTCAAGAAAAACATTAGAAGAAAGAGGACACCTAGAGTTTCAACACTTCAAGGAACGACTTTCAAGATTACCAATAAGTGAGAATTCTTATAAGTAACATAGCCTATCATTCATAAGTGTGGTTCAATGATTTGTAAATCCTAAGATTTCTTTAACCTTATGCTCTGATATAGAGTTCTTCACGACAAGGGAGTATTCCCTAGACGTAAATGGTGTCCTCGTCTCGACGAGGACTAAATTTAGCCTCTTATCATTCATCATTACATTTTATAGGTGAAAAAGTGCGAAAAACTAAATCTTTTCATATATAACTATATAGTGAGGTTTATATAGACCTCTTGCTTACTACATGTGGAGTTTACATAGACTCCTTGCATAGGAAGCATACATTGGCTTCTCATTTAGAAAACATAACCGAAAAATAAGAATATGTCTAATACTTTGTATCATATTGAACCATCTAAGTGGGTACAGATCAAGGAAATAGCCAATATAAGGTCAAAATTCCAATATAGGATTACATCAATATCCAAATGATAAAGGAATGAACATTGTTTTTATGACAATACAACTTTATAACTAGAATGTAGAAATAGGTAACATCCCTGAACATGAGGACCTACAAACACTTAGAGAAAAGAGTCCAAGTCTTCTTCAATTGGCCTTGTAGGAACTCAATGGATACAAGCTACATATATGTAGAATACATCGAGATATGAGTTAGTACACCACTTGTACTAAGTATTGAAACATATACACATAAAACATTGAAATCATGCTTAAAGGGACATTAGTTCAAAACCATGCTAATTTAATTTGAAATGCCTTTAAGCATAATTAAGAACACATATTCATCAAGACTAGAGCATATACAATAAAAAACCAACATCATGTGTAGTAGCATATTAAATAACATGACCCAAAACAACTCCAACATATTGTTACACCACAACAAAGATGTATAAGAGTTCATAACATTACAACATGTGAAAGACCATTACCTATAACCCATTATGAAACTTACAAGTGCAATGATCAAGTGGAGTCTCATAACCGACACAACCAAGTAAAACCCAACAAAATATCATAAGCAATGCCTAACTTCATATAACATAGCATCATGAATAGTCATTACGATATTTAGCAATATACACCAACAACATTTTCATAAGTAAGATTAACATCATATAGGTCATTAACATGTAAATTCAATATTTGTATATCATTAGAGTCATAAAAACATAAGAACATCTCCCTAAGATTTCCCTCAAAGCCAAATAATGCAATGCATAGGTAGAGTCCCATACCCCTACCTATACTAAGAAGAACCTCTTAAGTCATCCTAGTTAGAGTTCACATTTTATGTTCATTTAACTTTTGAGAACAATTGTCCTAACCGACATAGACCAAATGTTCAAAATGTTAAATCCGGTGTCATGAAATCCTAAACCGAAAGAAAGTGGTCTACTTCACTAGGTACCATAACATGAACATAGTATTTTAGGGGTATCCACTATCTAGTATTCCTATGGGTCACCATAGTTAAAGAACTATGAGACATACTTGAGACCCTATTTATGCACAATTGTACTGTAATTTCTATATCATAAGAATCAATGTGAACCTATCTTCCCACATTGGGAAGGGACACCTCTCATAATTAGTTCACTCGGTACAAAGCTAAAGTCCCTTTTTGAAATGTCTTTAAACATTTATTAATCATCATAGCTTAGTATAGGTCAGAGGAGAAAAACCCTTGCATATTAATAACATTAAACCATTGGGAATTTCAGGAGAACTTATTTCAATACAACCCTCATATGTGAGATTAACACATTATCATCATCATATCATAGTAAGTCACATATTTGATACACAATAAACCTTATGTCTCATACCTTAATCATAATATCAAAATCCATATAATAAAGACATTTCAATTACATTCATCATACTATCAACTATATATTTAATCACAATCAATACTTCAAGTGAAAATCATCATCAAGTATAATTCACCATAACTGAAGCAAGAATTCAAGATTATAGGTCTTACCAATTTACTTTCACAAGCCTTCTTCCGTGTCTTAACATTAACAAACCATATTCATCAATTAATTGAGTGTATAACATATAATAGTTATTCACATGAACTATGTCAATTCCATCACTACTATTCAATTCAACATCAATTTATAACCTAGGATTAGAAAATAGGGATAATTCATGATATATTTTATAGAACTAGGTCTAACGTAAATAACTAACCTAATTCACCTATAATCAATCATATTATATCCATAATAATCAAAATAAACCATGAACAATACAATTTGAAAGATTAAAATTTTGATTAGAAATGAAACCCATGTGTTTTATCACTTTTCTGAAATACAATTTGAAGAACCCTTTGGGGAAAGGAGTCCCAAAGGTGAAGAACTTACATACCTTAGAAATTTAAAAAGATTTATTGAAAAAAATTATAAATATTGCATCCCAAAGACCTTTGACCTTTGTTTTATGTGGAGTCTTCTTAGGGAGAAAGAAAGTAGTGAGAAGGAAGAGGATTTTGAGTTTGGGAATAAAAGTGAGTTGGGTTAGTTTAGGGAGGGTTAGACCTTTTATACTCTCTTAAATAGCTAAAATAAACATCCAATAACCCCTAATTAAAATCCTAACTAAATAACAAATAAAATGAATCAACCAAAATTTGGACAACTTTCACAGACTCAATTGATGAGACCGCAACCCACAGATCGTCGTTCCATCGACAGTCCATGTTGTTCATCTGTTGATGAGTTTAGAGACCTCATATTTGGAGCTTTCTTACAATTTTATAAGTCATCACGTATGGGGCCATTGACGCCTCGTCGACTATATGGAGGCTCGTCGATTTGTTTCGTAGGTGGTCAATTTCATTTGAAAGTTTTTGTTCATTTTTTGAAGGGTCCAAATTCAAGGACCCGTTGAGTGATTCTTGGGGAGTCGTACCCGGACGTATGGACCCTAAACATTTTCTGATACATGCTTACAACATTCCTACAAAATGTCATTGTACTCTAACTTTTTAAATTCTTTGAAACATGCCAAGGCACACTAACCTCTATTTCTCAACACACCGGACGTCATGGAAGTTCCGTAACGTTTAAACTCTAAAACTTCCTAAATGATTTATACATTATTTTAGGTCTTAAAACAGTGCTATAAGTATTTTTTCAACTTGTGAGGCTCTATATTAGGTAATAAACTTCTGGAGTGTTAGAGTAAAATGGTGTACTTGACCTTTCAGAGGTCTTATGTAAGCCCATAGTCCAAATTTCTCAAGTTGACATAGGTAGATTTAGCAGAAAATTTAAAACTTTTCATAGCACATCGTATGCTAGAATCATCACTTCATATATATTAAATTCTGGAG
Organism: Solanum lycopersicum; assembly: GCF_036512215.1. Taxonomy (NCBI): domain Eukaryota; kingdom Viridiplantae; phylum Streptophyta; class Magnoliopsida; order Solanales; family Solanaceae; genus Solanum; species Solanum lycopersicum. The sequence goes on from NC_090808.1 coordinate 35,472,440, forward strand.
TGTTAGAGTAACATGGTGTACGTGACCTTCCGAAGGTCATATGTAAACCCATAGTCCGCATTTATCGAATTGACACAGGTAAATTTAGCAGAAAATTTACAACTTTTCATTGCACATCGTAATATATATATATATATATATATATAAAAGCCATAATACATAGGCAGACTCTAAGTCTCTTTTGTCATCATAGACTCAACATCAATAGAGTAGAATAGGAACATGACCCTCATCAACATAACATATTAACTAAGCTATTACATACTCTTTAATTAAGAACATAAAATAGGAAATCCTTGAAACATAAGGATCACTTCCTTTAGCGCGGGAAACATATATCAAGCCCTCCACTTTAGAGACATCCTTTATGCATCCATAACTTACACTTTGTGAAAATGATGAAGAAGAATGTTGTTAGTACATTAATGCACTAAGTATGGCAACCATGAAAAATCATGCATTTAAAGAGGACATTTCTTAAGAAACCAGGCATCATTCCTTTTAGTAAAACTTCATAAAACCTTGGTACAATCAGTACACCATACCTAATATGCATCACATAGGCATAGACATAATTCATGACAACACATCAAGTCACACCTATTGCATTCACATATAGATTCGTACAATGGTCACATCATCACATCAGCCACATAATTCATTTAAGGCATATTTAGCATTCTATAACATTATTCTTTATTTTACCTTAAGTCTTTTACCCATAAGTAACCCTTTAGTAACAATTGTTGAAATGCATGAATAGTGTCCCATTCCACTATCCACACTGAAGCATTGCCTTAAGGCCACCAAGGTGAACTTTCACATAACCTTCATTAAACCAATCATATACATTCATGAAATTATAGCCTTTCATAAGACACATATTTCATACATAACTCAACATGCTTCATAGACCACATAGGAGACTCATTCAAAGAAAGCATAAAAGTCAATACTACCAATAGCAACATAATATTCAATAGTCAACAAATACATGCTTGGGATTCAGTTTACTACATCATAATAAGACCATACTCATAACCCCAATCTAAGAGAACTAGTAAAATGTACATGTTAAACCTCATAACCTCACACATATTACATAAACCTACAAAGAGACCACAAGAATACCATTTACTTCATGAATAAACATGACAACTATAGTCAACAAAATTCTGAAGTAGGACCTTCATTATATAACATGTAAGACCAACTTCATGCATATTGAAAGTAAGACCTTTATCATATAACCAATGAGACTAACATTATGTTTCTAAAGTAAAACCTCATCATACTGACACCTTAGGACTCGTACAATGCATACTATCATACAATTAGCTCAATACAATAATACCGTGCATAGAGGACACATACATATACATATAAAACACATTCCTAGTGCTCTATGCAAAAGTTACCTATGGAATGAATTGGTAAAGTACCATACATTCACATTAGAGGAGCACACCCCGGATGTAACCGGCGTCGGCATCCTCGAAGAGGACTCAAAAAAGCCCTTAGCATTCGTCATAACTTATCATATATTGAGGTATACATAGATGTCTCACATAGAAGCTTACTTAGCCTTCACTTAAGCAACACGATCAACATATATACGATAGTCTAAAAACAGTGTCACATAAAAACCATTTAAAAAATACGAGTCTTGGACTTAGCAAATACAATATAAGTATGCCATAGAGGCCTAACAAATATAAAATCCAACTGATAAAAAGGAATAAAATAGTATCTCTAAACTACTACAATCTTCAGTGCTAGATAATTAAAAGACAGTATCCCCGAACACGAGGACCTACCAATATTTGGAGAAAGAGTTTCATGCTTCTTCAATCGACCTCTTAATCTTCAACGAGCTGACACTACATTTGTAGTTATATAAAGTATATGGGTTAGTACGCAAGATTAACTAAGTATAGGTATATGAACATAAACATTTAAAGACATGCGTGAAAAGGACCATACTTTAGAAATCATTCTAAGTCATTTGAAAACCATTGATGCACATACAAAAGAGCACATACGAGATAAAGATCACAACAACATCAAGCATGATCATAACCAAAGACATATTATCATAAAATCATGTTAAAATTTCATGTTCAATAGTTCATATCAACATAACATAAAAATTACCTACTAATGACCCCATACAAAGACTAGAATTCAATAATGATATGAAGCCCCATAACCTCATATAATTAAGTAAAGAAGATAGGAGACCATATGTAATGCTTTGCTTCATACGACATATATCACAAGTATTCGTCATAACATATAACAATATAGACCAATAACATGTTCATTAACATAACCAACATTATATAAGAGCAACATCATATATCATAAGTATTTTGCATCTCATGTTATCATATTTCATAAGAACAATATCCTAGGACTTCCCTTAGAGTAAATTTGTGCAATGTCTAGGTAGAGTCCCATTCCCCTACCTATACTAAGTAATCTCCTCAAGTCACTATAGTGGCTATTCATTTAATTTAGTCTTCCATTTTGCTTGAGGGAACAATTGCATTAACCGACATTATACCATGTGAGCTAAACATCCGGTATCATGAAACTCCACAACGAAATAAGGTGGTCTAGTTTCAAAGTAGAACCATAACATGAACATAACATTCACGGTGGATCCACTAGCTAGTATTCCTATAGAGGCAACATAGTTCAAGAACTAGGAGATATATTTGAAACCCATAGTTCCACATTACATGGAAACCTCTATCCCGTGAGAGTCTTTGTAAACCTACCTTCCAATTTGGAAAGGGACACATCTCACATATAGTTTACTCGGTGCTAAGATATAGTCTCTATTTAAATTGCCTTTAGGTTATCATTAGTTATCAATAATATAATAGTGTATATGAGATTAACTCCTTGTATAAAGATGATCATTATCTCATTAGGGTTAGGATGATAATTTCCTATCATCACAACCCTTAATTAGTGAGATTAACATATCATAGTAATATTGTGTAAGGCATACAAGAGAATATTATCAACCTTGCATTATTATATCCTTGTCATGACGCCACGTTAACATATTCATAGCTCATCATATATACATAACAACATCATACATCCTTCAAATTGCATAACATCATCAATTATATACAAACATAAACATAATAGAGCGATCATGACTTTAGAAGACTTATCTACTGCTTCAAAGAATCTTCATAAAGAACTTACTCTTAATTAACCACAATCATCCAATAATATCGTGAAATACAAAATATATTCTAGTTAGGGTTAAAGGAAAGGGTTCATTTATAAGTTGATTAAAGCTATAGTTCCAACCCCAACATCTACATGACATAAGTGATAGATATAATATAGTCAAATCCATGAATTAGGGAGAGAGCAAGCTTCATAAAAAATCCAACAATACCATATCAATTATTCAATAATGAATACTTAAATAGCGATACAAAATAATAATTCATCATCATTAGTCATAAACTTCGAGTTTGGAAGACAACCCATTTATAGAATAAAAATATTAGGAGTTGAATTGTTAGAAAATACCTTTGAAAAGACTTATTAGGTAATGGAACCGCAAGAGTGAAAAACCCATGCCTTAATGAATATTTAAATCCACGAATTTTGAATGAAAACGTTGGAGACTTTGTCTTCTTCCTCAAGCTTTCTTGTTCTTCAATTGTGTTTGAATAGAGAGAGTCTTGAGAGAGATGAGAGTAATTTGTAAATATGACTTGGAGTACATGAATGTGGTTTCAAACTGACCTACACCAATATAAACTCGTCCATTAAATTGCCCAAAAGACCCTCACTTATATTGACCTTTTAAAGAAGTCAAACTTAAATTCTAAATTTCATATTTTTCATCGGGAAACAAGTCCGCGATGCGGAGCTGCTCTTGCAAGATTTTCTTAAAATAATTTTTGAACCTCACGAGTCCGCGACCTGTCCATAATGCAGAGTTGCTTTTTTTGAAGGTCGCACCAAATCTGTGACGTGGGCATATCCTCTCAAAACACATCAAAGAGGTATTATGCTATCATGCATCTCAAGACAAAAGCAGAACAACAAAATCTCAAGAAGAGAACATGCATTCACATTCTATATAAGTTTATGAATAGAGTATGAAGGCATTTTCATAAAACTCAAGTTGGTACAATTTTTGCAAAAAAAACATGCACCTATTTAGAAAACAAATCAATTTCATCTTACTCATTACTATCTTTATTAAGAAGAATGTCTAACCTCAAGGAGTAAAAAGATGAGGGTGGCGGTACCTAATGTAAGATTTGGCCTCCCATTTTGTACCCTCAACAAGATGGTTTCTCCATAGGACTTTTATGAAGGCAACTTCTTTGTTCCTAAACTGCTTGAATTGGCAATGTAGGATCTCAATCGGAACCTCTTAATAGGATAGGTTCTCATTTACCCTAAAACATCCATAGGTAATATAACATCGGGTCGCCTTTGCGTTTCTTAAGCATAGAAACATGAAATACCGAATGAACCATAAATAGTTCACTAGGTAATTTTATCTCATGGACATGTTTTTCGACCCGTTGTAAAACCTCAAAAGGACCAACATATCGGGGACTTAACTTTCCTAGTTACCAAATTCCATCACCCCTTTACAGGTGAAATCATCAATTAGGTGTGATAACCTATTTAAAACTCAATATATCTTGTCCTATTGATGACATATGACTTTTGCCGACTATGTTGTCTTCAATTTATGTCTTATGACCTGAACTTTCTCTATAGCCTCATAGATAATCTCATTACCAAGTAGTGAGGACTCAACAAACTTAAAAAATCTACCCGGAGACCTACATCTTGTAGAAAAAGGTCATTAAAAGGTGTTATGCAGATTCTTGAATGGTAACTATTGTTGTAGGAGAACTCATTCAATGGTAGGTGATCATCCCAACTTTCTTTGAAATCAATAACCCATGCTCTTGACATATCTTCTCGGGTTTCAATGATACATTCCACTTGACCATGTGTCTGAAGATGAAAAGCGGTGCTGAGTTTCCCTTGACTACCTAATCCATTTTAAAATGTTTTTACAAAATTTAGATGTGAATATGGCACCTCTACCCGAAATGATGGACAAAGAAATCCAACTAAGGCTCACAATTCTAATGTAGAATATTACATACTCTTTGGTAGTATAAATAGACATAACGGGAATAAAATGTGATGATTTGTTCAACCTATCCAGGATAACCCATATGGAATCATTTTTCCTTTGGTTGTGTGTCACGACCGAAACTGGGTTGCGACTGGCACCCACACTTACCCTCCTATGTGAGCGAACCAACCAATCTAAACCTTAAAATTTCAATATAATATAAACAGAAAGTAATGCGGAAGACTTAAACTCATTAATAAAATCAATAACTATTATTATTCAACATCTATTATTCCAAAAACCTGGAAGTCATCATCACAAGAACATCTACTTTAAACTACTAATTCTAAGAGTTTCTAAGAAGCTAAAAATACATAAGAAGCTAGTCCATGTCGGAAGTTCAAGGCATCAAGACATGAAGGAGAAGATCCAATCCAAGCTAGAAGCGTTAGCTCGCCCTGACGATCCGGTGTGACGAAGACTGGCTTGAGTTACTGTTTAGTCAAAGATGACGGCACGTTTGCTGCACTTTACAAATAACAAGAAGAAAAACATAAAAGTAGGGGTCAGTACAAAACACGGGTACTGAGTAGATATCATCGGCCAACTCAAAATAGGGAACATTATATATCAAATATTATCATAAATCAACTATAAAACTCAACATGTAGCAACAACAAGTACTATAATCATCAATAAGTACCATCAAGTTCATCCATGAGGGCTCAAGCCTCAACACCATACTCATTTGGGAATTAAGTATATTAAGTTGAGTATATTATCATCTTTCAAGATTCATTATCTTTCCTCCTCTTGTGTCGGTACGTGACACACCGATCCCCTACTACTATGTGTCGGTACATGACACTCCGATCCCCTAATTCTATGTGTCGAAACCTGACACTCTGATCCCCTAATTCTATGTGTCGGAACGTGACACTCCGATCCCCTACATGTTTCGGAACGTGACACTCCGATCTCCTACATGTGTCGGTACGTGACACTCCGATCCCCTACATGTGTCAGAACGTGACACTCCGATCCCCTACATGTGTCGGTACGTGACACTCTGATCCCCTACATGTGTCGGAACGTGACACTCCGATCCCCTACATGTGTCGGTACGTGACACTCCGATCCCCTAATTCTATGTGTCGGAACGTGACACTCCGATCCACTAATACTATGTGTCGGAACGTGACACTCCGATCCACTAATACTATGTGTCGGAACGTGACACTCCGATCCACTAATATCATTCTGTAAATCATCAAGCCTTCTTCTATACCAAGGCATCATCCTTAATAATGTATATTAAAGTTTCTTTTCAAGATTTGGGATTCAATATTTTCATCATGCTTATCTTATCACAATCACATAATCATATTCATGCAAACATACCATTAAGCATATAGTAGGGTTTACAATACTACCAATACATATCATTCACTATTAAGAGTTTACTTATGAAGCATGAAAACCATAACCTACCTCCACCGAAGAATTGAATCAAGCAAGAAATTTCCCAAGCTTTGATATTCCCTCTGCCTCTTGATCGATCAATTTCTATCTCTCCTTGTTCTCTCTATTTTCTTTATTCAAACCCTCTTTCTTTTACCCTAGTTAACATATAATTAAGTGTAAAAGATGGCAATAATACCCCATTAATTAACTTAGGGTTACCTCTTTTAACCACCAAGAATTTGAGTTATTAATATAAACCCACAAAATATATAATTAAGGAAGGAATAGTCCAAAAATGTCCCTTAAAACGTGTAAGGAAATTCGATTCTGCCTGGGATTTACGCAACCTGTGACGGGCCGTCGTGCCTGCGACGGTCTGTCCTGCAGGTCGTCGCAAGAGTCAGAGAGTCAATTTCCACTGAACAATCTATGACGGTCCGTCACGCCTGTGACGGTCCGTCCTGCCATTCCGTCACGAAGTTCAGAGAGACGATTTTCAGTACCCAATTTCAGATTTTCTAAGTGTTTTGAAACGAGACCCTGCGACGGTCGGTCGTGCCCATGACGGATCGTCGTTTGGTCCGTCGCCTCAGCCTGTTTTTCCAGAATTGAAGTTTGTTGCTCAAAACGACTAAACAGGTCGTTACAATAGATACCAATTTACCCATTGTTCGTCCCTGAACAATCAAAAGAAGGAAAGCAAGGGCGAAAAGGAATACCTGAATCTGTAAATAGATGTGGGTATCTTTCTTGCATATCTGCCTCCTTCTCCCAAGTGGCTTCTTCAACCGGTCGATTCTTCCATTGCACCTTGTTGGATGCAATCTCTCTTGACCTCAACTTGCGAACTTCTCTATCTAAAATAGCAACAGGCTCCTCCACATAAGACAAGTTCTCATCAAGCAAAACTGAATCCCAACGGATGATGTAGTTTCCATCCCCATGGTATCTTTTCAACATCGACACATGGAATACCGGATGCACTCCGGACAGCCCTGGAGGCAAGGCTAACTCATAAGCCACCTCTCCTACTCACTTAAGTACTTCAAATGGTCCAATGTACCTTGGACTTAGTTTACCCCTTTTACCAAACCGCATCACCCCTTTCATTGGTGAAACATTCAACAAGACTTGTTCACCCTCCATGAACTCTAAGTCTCTAACCTTTCGATCTGCATATTCTTTTTGTCTACTTTGCGCCGCTAGAAGCTTTTCTTAAATAGACTTCACTTTTTCCATCGAATCCCTCAAGAGATCAGTACCCCAAGGTCTAACCTCGAACGCATCAAACCAACCAATGGGAGACCTACATCTCCTCCCATATAATTCTTCAAATGGGGCCATATCAATGCTCGAGTGATAGCTATTATTGTATGAAAATTCCGCTAAGGGTAAAAAGCTATCCCAATGGCCAGCAAATTCTATCACACACGCACGGAGCATATCCTCCAACACTTGAATCGTTCGCTCAGACTGACCATCGGTCTGGGGATGGAACGCAGTACTAAGGTCCAACCTAGTACCCAATTCAGCATGCAATGTTTTCCAAAACATAGAAGTAACTGCGTACCTCTATCTGATATGATGGATAGTGGAACCCCATGCAATCGCACCACTTCCGAGATGTAAAGTTTGGCTAACTTTTCTGCATTGTAAGCCACCTTGACCGGAATGAAATGAGCAGATTTAGTTAACCTATCAACAACCACCCAAATGGAGTCATACTTACCCATTGTCTTCGGAAGACCAACCACAAAATCCATTGCTATTCTTTCCCACTTCCATTCCAGAATGGGCATTCTCTGAAGTGTTCCTCCGGGCCTTTGGTGTTCATACTTTACTTGTTGACAGTTTGGACATTTGGCAATAAAATCCACAATGTCACGCTTCATTCTACTCTACCAAAAGTGTTGTTTTAGGTCACGATACATCTTGGTTGCACCCGGATGTATAGAATACCTTGAACTATGAGCCTCTGCCAGAATTGTGTTGATCAAATCATCGACGCGGGGTAGACATACCCTTCCCTTGATCCTCAAAACACCTTCCTCATCGATTTGTGCTTCCTTAGACTCTCCTCGCAATACCTTATCTTGAATTCTGCGCAGTTTCTCATCATCAGACTGTCTTCCCTTAATCTTGTCAAGGAATAAAGATCTTGCCTCCACAGAAGCCAATAATCCTCTCCTCTCATTTACTTCAAATCTCATCAAGTCATTAGCTAGAGTTTGAACCTCTCTAGCCAATGGGCGTCTAGAAGCTTGCAAGTGAGCTAGACTTCCCATGCTTCCCGCCTTCCTACTTAAAGCATCCGCTACAACATTCGCCTTCCCCGGATGATACAAGATAGTGATATCGTAGTCCTTTAGTAACTCCATCCATCTCCTCTGTCTTAAGTTCAAATCTTTCTGAGTAAAGACATACTAAAGGCTACGATGATCCGTATAGATCTCACACTTAACCCCATATAAATAGTGTCTCCATTGTTTTAATGCAAACACTACCGCGGCCAATTCCAAATCATGAGTGGGATAGTTACGTTCATGCACTTTTAATTGTCTTGAAGCATAAGCAATCACACTCTTCTCTTGCATTAGTACTGCACCCAAACCAGAATAGGATGCATCACAATAAACAATGAAGTTCTTACCTCTACTAGCAAGGTAAAAATAGGTGCGGTAGTCAACAAAGTCTTGAGCTTCTGAAAGCTTTCCTCACATTCATCCGACCATACAAATGGGACATTCTACTTAGTCAAGTTCGTCAATTGGGAAGCGATAGAAGAGAATCCCTTGACGAATCGGTGGTAGTAGCTAGCTAACCCAACAAAGCTCCTTATTTCTGACACATTAGTAGGTCTTACCCAATTCTTCACTGTCTCAATCTTAGAAGGATCCACCATTAAAATTTTCCTTTAAAATAATGCTCAACGCCTAAATTTTCCTTCAGAATAATGCTCAATCTAAGTTCTTGTACTAATAAACTAGTTGGTTTCTCAGATGTGAATGCAACACTAAATCTTATTATCTGACCATGTCGTACAACTTGTAACTCCTTTAGTAATTAGTATTCATACTTGAGAATCGACGTACCTGTTTCACATAACCCTAGTTCTGCCACACCGTGAAAGTCCATTAGATACCTTACTAGAACACATCATACTTGTCCATAATATCGTACCCAAATAGCCCACATATTTCTACCCATTTAATAATTGCAAAACATTATCGAATATGTTCTCTCTCTAGACCAAACAATTTGTTTTACTTCTTAGATCAATTCAATAACAAAATAACACACTTCCTAACTCTAACCAAGTAAGCATCAATGACTTTCTCGAATATACCCTCACTCTATGAAGTCATAGTAGTGTCTTTATTAACTGACACTCGACATGAGACTACCACCACATTTTGCGATCAAGAAAATATATCTATTTCTAAGGACATATTTTTATTATTATTATTATTATTATTTTTTTGTTGTTGCTATTTCAACTTCAAATACTCTAGTAGTACCCATATTTGAAATAGAGTGAGGATGTCCGATACCAATTTGTATCACCTAGATACCAATTGGATCCAAGTAATAGCACGAAAGAAAGAAAGAATGGAATTTTCCTAAAGTCCTATAGCCTCTCAAAGAAAAGTAAAGGCGTCCCCCTACCGTTCCTCAAGACTCTACTAGACTCGTTCTTGTGTGATGAGACCAACGAACCTAAGGCTCTGATATCAAGTTTTGTCACGACCCAAACCGGGTTGCGACTGGCACCCACACTTACCCTCCTATGTGAGCGAACCAACAATTCTAAACCTTAACATTTCAATATAATATAAACAGAAAGTAATGCGGATGACTTAAACTCATTAATAAAATCAATAACTATTATTATTCAACATCTATTATTCCCAAAACCTGGAAGTCATCATCACAAGAACATCTACTTTAAACTACTAATTCTAATAGTTTCTAAGAAGCTAAAAATACATAAGAAGCTAGTCCATGCCGGAAGTTCAAGGCATCAAGACATGATGGAGAAGATCCAGTCCAAGCTAGAAGCGTTAGCTCACCCTGACGATCCGGTGTGACGAAGACTGGCTTGAGTTACTGTTGAGTCAAAGATGACGGCACGTTTGCTGCACTCCACAAATAACAAGAAGAAAAACATAAAAGTAGGGGTCAGTACAAAACACGGGTACTGAGTAGATATCATCGGCCAACTCAAAATAGGGAATAGTATATATCAAATATTATCGTAAATCAACTATAAAACTCAACATGTAGCAACAACAAGTACTATAATCATCAATAAGTACCATCAAGTTCATCCATGAGGGCTCAAGCCTCAACACCATACTCATTTGGGAATTAAGTATATTAAGTTGAGTATATCATCTTTCAAGATTCATTATCTTTCCTCCTCTTGTGTCGGTACGTGACACTCCGATCTCCTACTACTATGTGTCGGTACATGACACTCCGATCCCCTAATTCTATGTGTCAGAACGTGACACTCCGATCCCCATATTCTATATGTCGGAACGGACACTCCGATCCCCTACATGTGTCAGAACGTGACACTCCGATCCCCTACATGTGTCGGTATGTGACACTCCGATCCCCTACATGTGTCGGAACGTGACACTCCGATCTCCTACATGTGTCGGTACGTGACACTCCGATCCCCTACATGTGTCGGAACGTGACACTCCGATCCCCTACATGTGTCGGTACGTGACACTCCGATCCCCTAATTCTATGTGTCGGAACGTGACACTCCGATCCACTAATACTATGTGTCGGAACGTGACACTCCGATCCACTAATACTATGTGTCGGAACGTGACACTCCGATGCACTAATATCATTCTGTAAATCATCAAGCCTTCTTTTATACCAAGGCATCATCATTAATAATGTATATTAAAGTTTGTTTTCATGATTTGGGATTCAATATTTTCATCATGATTATCTTATCACAATCACATAATCATATTCATGCAAACATACCATTAAGCATATAGTAGGGTTTACAATACTACCAATACATATCATTCACTATTAAGAGTTTACTTATGAAGCATGAAAACCATAACCTACCTCCACCAAAGAATTGAATCATGCAAGAAATTTCCCAAGCTTTGATATTCTCTCTGCCTCTTGATCGATCAATTTCTCTCTCTCCTTGTTCTCTCTATTTTCTTTATTCAAACCCTCTTTATTTTACCCTAGTTAACATATAATTAAGTGTAAAAGATGGCAATAATACCCCACTAATTAACTTAGGGTTACCTCTTTTAAACCCCAAGAACTTGAGTTATTAATATAAACCAACAAAATCTATAATTAAGGAAGGAATAGTCCACAAACGTCCCTTAAAACGTGTAAGGAAATCCGATTCTGCCTGGGATTTGCGCAACCTGTGACGGGCCGTCGTGCCTGCGACGGTCCGTCCTGCAGGTCGTCGCAAGAGTCAGAGAGTCAATTTCCACTGAACAATCTATGACGGTCTGTCAAGCCTGTGACGGTCTGTCCTGCCATTCCGTCACGAAGTTCAGAGAGTCGATTTTTAGTACCCAATTTCAGATTTTCTAAGTGTTTTGAAACGAGACCCTGCGACGGTCCGTCGTGCCCATGACGGATCGTCGTTTGGTCCGTCGCCTCAGCCTGTTTTTTCCAGAATTGAAGTTTGTTGCTCAAAACGACTAAACAGGTCGTTACAGTGTGAGACAACCCAACAACATTCCATATTGATGTCTTCCTAGTTCCAAGTAGGAACATCAATGATTTGGGTTAAACCACCCGGTTTAAGGTACATGTATTTAACTTGTTAGAAATTTGGACACTTAGCAGTGAACTTTGCTACGTCCCTATATAAACATTCCCATCAATAGACCTCGCTAAGGTCACGATACATTTTGGTGGCACCCAGATGTATAGTATAACGGGAACCATGGTATTCTTTAGAAATAGATTTCTCAAATACTCCACGTTCGGTACACATAATCTCCCTAGGTACATAAGATCTCCTTCCCTCTTGGGATAATGACTCATTAAGCTTACCAAGTACCTTTTCCTTCTGCTCCATCATGAGAGGATCAAGATGTTGCTTAGATTTCAGCTCTACAACTGATGATGAATCAGAGTTATGATGGACTATAAAACCACCACTTGGAGAAACTTCTAACCGTACACCTAAACTAGATAATATATGAACATCTTTCGCTAGTTCTTTCTTCTCTTCTTTAACATGAAACACACTACCCATAGTCATACGACTTAACACATCTGCAATCATGTTGGCCTTGCAAGCGTTAAAGGTTACTCATGTCATAATCCTTCTAATGTTCTAACCATATTCTCTGTCAAAGTTTTAACTCATTTTTTTAAACACATACTTAAGACTTTTATGGTCAGTAAACTCATCAACATGCACACCATAGAAATTAATGTCTACATAATATCAACGCAAAAACTACTGCCGCTAACTGAAGGCATGAGTTTGATAATTCTTTTCATGACCTTTTTCATTCCTAGAGGCAAAAGATATCACTTTGCGATATTATATGAGGAAACATCAACAATCACACTCATGAAGCGACACAATAAACTATATATCCTTCATTACCCTCCGGTAAAGTCAACACTGGAGAAGAGGTAATCTTATCTTTCAACTCTTGGAAAAAATTTTCACAAGCTTCCGACCAATCAAGCTTCACCTTCATTTGGGTCAAGTAAATTAAAGGAGAAGCAATAGATAAAAATCCATCAACAAACCTTCTATAGTACCCGGCAAGACCCAAGAAACACCTTAGGTCGGTGGGAGTAAAGGTCTCGACAAATTTCTAAATAGATCTATCTTCTTTGGATCGACCTCTACACCCTCAGAAGACATAACCTGGCCAAGAAAAGCAACCAACCTCAACCCAATTTACACTTACTATATTTGTCATAAACTTGGTGTTCTTTAAAAACATGCAAGGCCGATCTCAATTGATTCTTATGCTCATTTTCATTCTTGGAGTATATCAAAATATCAACGATGAACACAAGCACCAGTGCATAAAGGTAATCTTCAAAAACCATATTCATTAGCTCCAGTAGAAATTCATAGTGGCCATATCTAGTTCGGAAATCTATTTTGGGAACGTCTTCTCCTATCACTATAAGTTGGTGATATCCCAACCTTAAGCCAATCTTGGAAAAGTAGCTTAAACCTTTGAGTTAATCAAATAGATCATCAATCTAAGGGAGAGTATACTTGTTCTTTATGGTGATCTTATTGAGTTGAACATAATCAATGCACATCTTAAGGGACCCATATTTCTTCATAACAAACAAGACCGGACCACCCCATGAAAAATACAAGGTTGAATGCAACCCTTGTCTAGTAAATCCTTGAGTTGGAGATTCAAATCTTTCAATTCGGCTGGAGCCATCCGATATGGAAGAATTCAAATGGGATTCGTATTCGGTAAAAAGTCAACGACAAAGTAAATTTCCCACTCGAGAGGAAATCATGGAAGGTCATTTCGAAAAACCTCCAAAAATTCCCTCACTACGGGGACCGACCCAATTGGTGGAGTTTCTCATTCTAGATATTTAATCCTCACCACATGGTATAGACAATCCTAGGCTACTTTCTTACAATCCTTCAATCAAAAAATGATTTGATCCCTTGGCATAGAATTTTCCCCCTTCCACTTTGAAATGGGCTTATTTGGAAATGTGAAAAAGACGTATTTACTCCCAAACTTTTATAAATAATACGTATATACCCTTTGTTATACTTTGCGTACACATATACCCCTACCGTCAAATTATACGTACAAATATAACCCTCTCACTAACGGACCATTATTTTATTACACATGTCATAATCCTATTATACTACCCATTTGAACACTTTTTTAACCCATAACCTGACTATCTGCCCCATAACCCATAACTCACCCAATATACGCCCTAACCTAAACACCCTAAGTAACATATTCACCCAAAGTAATATCTGTTGCGATTCCACACCCCAAAAACCTAGAAGTCACTCGTCTCCATCTATCCCCCACGATTCCATTTTGTCTTCATTAATTCCACCCTGTTTTAATCGAATATATCATATGTTTGTTAAAGGTACTTTTTGGTTTTCGTCAATTCGATTTCATAGTTTTCTTACTTTTTGGATTTTGTCAAAACTATCTGTTGTTGTTGGTTTATCCAATAATGTGTTGTTGTTCTTTCTTTATAAAGTATAATATCCGTTTTATAGTGAAAATATTTCTTGGGTTCACATTCTAGTTATTGGATTAAAGAAATGTCTTTTTTTGGTTTTAGAGAATAACATTTTTATAGGGTTTCACTTCCAGAAAATGAAGTTCACATTTCATTTTTTGTTAAATAAAATATTATTTTTTGTTTGATGGTTTGGTAAAGTGTTCACTTTTCAGGTTTTGGGTTAAAGAAATATTTATTTTTTGTTTGTATTCATGCCATGTTGTGGACCTTTAGTTTATGATTTTGGTTTTTTGGTAAAGTATACTCTACCTACTACTTTATTTTTGTGGGAAAATTTTGTTGTGGAACACTTTGAGTCAATAAGAGATAATGCTTTTTGTTCTTTAATGGGGTACTGTAAATGCTGGTTGGCTTGCTTTTGATTTCTTTTTTAAAAAAAGAAACTTGTTTCCCTTGTAGTGAAGATTGTAACTTTGACATTTTAAAATTGGGACTTGTATAATTATTCAATTATTTCTACAAATATAAACTTCTCTTGTGCATATTATTGTGTGACTTGATTAACTAATATGACATTCTTAACTTACTCAATGTGACAAACTAACTGTATGTGACTAACTTACTTAACTAATGTGACATACTAATTAACTTGCTTAACGCAGTGATACTTAATTAACTTACTTACCTACTTTAATCCTAATGTGACTAACTTACAATAAGTGACTAACTTAATTAACTAGTGTGACTTACTAATATACTTACTTAATGCTCACGTGCTTCAAACTATCCTAGCCTACATGATGGTCTTGGGTGTTAAAATATTATTAGGCAGCTGCTAAATTTATGCATTAAGAGAGTAACAACCATAAGCCTACCCTATATGTTTCACATTTATTAAGAAGCCAAAAGCAGTTAATATTCTAGGTTTGAGCACAATGAATACATTGCCTTAAGAAGAAATATGTATAGCTTAACATAGATGCATTTGCTAGCTTATTGGTAAAACCTTGTCATAGTAAATCATGTTGATACCATTATAAAGATGATATTAGATTTGCAGAATCTGTAAATTTAAAAGTATCTATAGTTCTTTTACACTAAAATTAAACCCCGGTTTCAAGAGAAGCAAAAAACAGGTGAATACCTCACTGTTATTTCATCTAACTGTTTTGTACTTTGTAACTTTTGATTCACTATGTAATGTTATTTTATCTAACTGTTTATTCTCTATAACTTTTGATGTTATTTCATCTAATTGTTTTATACTCTATGATTATTGTACTTTCTCAAACAGGGAAAATTTTGAAATAATAGGTGATGAGGGAATTAGGAGCTTAACATCTTTTATATATACTGAGTATAAATCCGTTTACTTGTTTGCTACTGATGATTGTGAATTGTGTGTTGATGTTACTAATATTGTGGATGCATGATGGGTAATTTTTAGTGTCATCAATTGTTAATGAGGGAACAAATTGTAGTGTAAGTGAAGCTGATAGTAATAATAAAATGGTATTTAGTTGTTAAGATTATCAATCATAAGAATTAGAAAATTTTGTCTCTAAAAAAAGAATATAACTGATAATTTCCAAGATTATATGGAGATTGTTAAGGGTATGACCTTCAAAGACACAGTTGAAGCAGAATATTTTTGTAAACTTTATGCTCTAGCTAAGTAGGTAGAACTTGTTGTGATGAAGAGTGATAACAAAAGATTGAGGTATACATGTGTTGGTGATGGCTGTCGATTTTTACTTTTTATATATTGGGAATTACCACTCCTAGTGTTAGTGTCAAAACACTTGTAGATCATATAGAGTGTGGAACACCATACTCGTTAGTAGTTTACTCAATAGTAGCCTAGTATTTTAAGGAAAAATTGCAAAGTGACCCCATGTACAAGGTCAAACAAATGAAGGTTGTTATACATAGAGTTTTTGAGCTCAATGCAAGTTAAGCGAAGTGAAAGAGAGCAGAAAAGGAGATATTGCATAGTTTAGAAGGTATCTTTATAGACTCTTACAACACATGAGAGAGTTATGCTATTGAATTGGAAGTTATAGTCCAGGGTCTGACATGGCGATAGAATTGTCTAAAAAGGCACTATCTAATGGTAAGAGAAATTTCTTAGGATATATATCAATTTCAAGGAGACGAAGTTGGGTCTTAAGTCTTTGGTAATACCACATATTGGGTTACATGGTACATTCCTTAAAGGAAAATCTAAGGGACCAGTATTGTGTGCTGTTGGTCAAGACAAGAGTAACTCTTTCTACCCTCTAGCTTGGGCTATGGTAGATAAAGAGACTAAAAGGACTTGGACATGGCTAATACAACATTTGTAACAATCACTTGAGATTCAAATTGTGAAGGACTAACATTCATATCAGATATGCAAAACGTAATATTATACTAATTTGCAATTGAATTACCTTTTTTTGATATTGTTTCCTTTATTAATTTTAGTTGTTTTAGTTTGATACTTAGGGGATTCTTGAAGCAGTAAGGATAATGTTACGTGAAGCACATCAGAGTTACTGTGCCAGGCATATTGAGGCGAATTGGTGTAGAAGATGGGTCAAAGGCGATCTTAAAAAATTGCTATGGTGGGGTTCATGGTCGTCATTTACAGAGGTGATAGAGGACCAACTCCAAGAGATCAAGGAAATTAATGCAGAGGATGGACAAGATTTAATAGGCAAGTGTTCTCCAAAAGCATAATGCAGTGCCTATTTAGAGTGTGTAAAAATCAGGCTGGGGACAGTAACTTTACTAAATCATTCAATGCGTGGATACTTGAAGCAAGATACAAGTCAAATATTGGAATGCTGGAATACATAAGGGTCAATATAATGGAGAGGTTGGCACCAAAAGAGGTTGTTGTGTGGAAGTTGAAAGATGGGTTTAGTACCACAAGCCAGTTGTCGTTTACTAAGTATTTGATGATTTCTAATGTTTTTAAGGTGAGTGGAAATGAAGATATTGGCTATGAGGTGACTGAAGGTGAATAAGGATACACTGTCAACTTACGAGAGAAACAATGCACATGAAGAACATGATATGTGACTCGAATTCCATGTCCACATTAAATTAAGACAATAAAGCACAAGAAATGATACCAAAGAAAGAAAATCATTGGTATTATAGTAAGGAGTCAGCCTTTGTAGTTTATAAACACAAGTTACAACATGTTAGGGGATAACCATTCTGTAAAAGCAATCTTTTGCATGCTATTGAACAAGTAGAATTGGTCAGGATTGTTGGTAGACCTAATCTAATGAGGGAAAGATAAAAGAATGAAGTTGTTAATAGGGAAGGAGTATGGAAGCAAAAAATAAAAGGAAAAGTGATGAGATGTAGTAATTGTGGAGAACAAAATCATAATGCAAGAGGATGCTAAAAGATAATTTTAAGTTCCCTTTAATCATTAATTTCATCAAAAAAGTATTCCATTTAACTATTCAATTCTATATCTTCTATTATGATTAATAAGGAAATGCAGGGGAAACAACCTACAAAGAAGTAGGGGAAACAACCTACAAAGAAGCAGGGGAAACAACGTTCTAAGGAAGGAAAAGAATCTGGCAGGGCAAAAAAGACGCAACCTAGGAGAGGTTTAGTTGATGAATATGAAGCTTCTGAGGAAGACATCAACTGCACAACCCCAGAACCAAGACAAGAAAGTCAGTTTAAATTTGTTTTTTCTTGTAGCAATTTTTCTGTAGCTGATGATGATAATGAAGACCCTAGGTTAAGTACAAGATCAATCTTAGAGCAATCTTTTCTAACAAGATTGAGAAAGAGACAAAACCCAGAAGAACAAAATTCGAGTGGTGTAATATGCTTCAGAGGTGAAAATTTGGTGTTAGTGAACCTACAAATATTCCTATAGCATCAACTGGCTTAACTTTGAAAGGACAGGGTCAAGTTACTACAAACAAACTACAGAACTTGAGTCCAAGAACGGGATGATGCTATTGTGTTGGTACTTTTTTGTATATGTTAGTGACTTTATTGATGTTAAGGCTAAACTTGTTTTTTTTGCTACTGTTTGTATAGGCTGGTGCCTTAATGATGTTAAGGCTAAACTTGTTATTTTTGTATATATTGGGTAGATGCTTCCTTAAATTTATAGTTGTTGTTTTGGATTAACTTCAACTATTTGTATAGGCTTGTGTATAAGCTAAAACTAAGTGTCATTTTGCTTATATATAACCAAGTGAATGTTATATATAATGTCTTCTATTTATTCGGTTCTATTGATGTACAATAGTATTTTGTTGTGGTATACATTTTTTAGACCATTTTCTCTGTCTATGGTGGTCGATTGATGTGGTAAATGAGTTTGCGGTATGTTATCTGAAATGAGTGGTTGTTTCTTAAGTTGTTTTTGTTCTTAATTTTTGTTTTTTATGTATCTTTCCATTGTTCCTTTTACTTTCTAATTTGGGGAAACAATTAGTTAGGATCATGATATGAAACCTTAAATCAAGAAAAACATAGTGGCAATACCTGAAAGTTTATCCATCATCAACATAAGGACTAATATAACAAAAATAAATACTACAAACTATAAGGAAAAAGACACAAATTAATGTTTCAAATCCAGCAGCTGAAATTCACAATAAGTTTGAAGTAATAGCTACACTGAATAATGGACAACATTTAAACGTGAGATTCACTAATACATAGGAATAATTGAAATAACTAACACTTGAAACTACTAATACTTGTAATCACTAACAGTTGAAACTACAAATACTTGAAATAACAAATACTTGAAACTATAATTCAACAATTGATATTCATGCTAAAACTTAATCACATGAAAATTACAACAATAAATGCCACAATGAAAGTAAAAGACAATACACACAAAATCTCTAACATCGACATTTTAATTTCAAATTTCTTGATTTATTCACCTCTGAGTAATTTAAACTATCTAAATTCTCCAATTTGTTCTTGAAATTGTCTCTTTCAATTTTAACTATTTTGAAAATGACTCTCTCGAATTCTCCATTTTCAATGTAGTACTTCAAATTATGATTTCAATTAATTAACTTCAATAAAAGAATTTTCTGAAGAATTGTCATCCAGCTCCAATGTCCACAATTTTCAATCTAACAAAAATAATAGAGAAGAAATCATAATTGTCAAAATAGAAGCACAAAATCATATTCATTTACAATTAGCACAAAATGTACCTTAGATTTAGAACATCTATAAAAATCTTCTTCCGGGGTTCAATGGAGTCCTTGAAGTGAAACAACGAGCTAATTCACCAAAAAAAACAAGTCATTATCATAGAGTTACTACTTGATTCACAAGAACTTCCATATATGATTTTAGGTCTTATTTGATGGAAACGATAGATAGATGAAAATTTGATTGGGAAATTATAACCATCACACGATAGATTTGAAATAGACAAGGTCGTCGTCACAAAGATAAATTTTAATCGCAATGAACGGGAGACTACTATGTTTTGGTGTGTGAGATATTTGGGTGTTCTAATTAGGATTATTTTAGTGTATATTGGATGGGTTATGGGTTATGGGAAGGATAGTCAGGTTATGGGTTAAAAAAGGGGGGGTCAAATGGGTAGTATAATAGGATTACGACACATGTAATTAAATAGGGGTCTGATAGAGAGAGGGTTATATTTGTACATATAATTGGGGATAGGGGCATATGTGTACGCAAAGTATAATAGAGGGCATATACGTTCTATTAATTATAGTTCGGGGGTAAATTCGTCCCTTTTTGCTTTGGAATTGAAAATTCACTACCCTTGTTCTTCAATCGATAGAAGCAAAACAAGCATAAAGCCAATCCACAACAAAAATGATATGAAAATCAACCATGTAAAGTTCTACAAAATTAACAAGAGTAACTCTATTGGGCAACATTACAGGACATTTTCTATTGACTCATTTTGTAACTACGGAGTAACCCATTGGGGTACAAACCAAAAAGGGTTAAATCAAAGCATCGAGAATTTATCAAACTTTCTAGCAACCAAAGGTGTAACAAAAGAAAGGGTATCACAAAGATCAAGCAAAGCATAAAAATTAATATAGAAGACTTGTATCATACCAGTCACTACATCAGAAGAGCTCTCTTGCTGACCCCTAGCCTTGAGTGCATTGAAGCGGTGTCTTTTTGGAGATTCAGAACTAAGACCACTGAATGGACTTGGATATTTCCCTTTCCTTGACTCTTCATACTAGGATAATATATCAACATATGGCCACTCTTTCCACAATAATAGAAATTATTCGTTCCAACAAGGAATTCAACCACATGTTTTTTACCACACTCTCAACAAGTTGGTCTTTCTCTTTGGTAATCAATATTTATCAACTTTTGAGATATAGGGTTAGAAACCTTATTATTGCATGTCTTGGAGAAATTTGAATGAACTTGGTGTGAAAACCTGTTGTTGAACTTAGGCTTGTCATGAATGTCAAACCTAATCATAGAAGAACCACTTCAGAAGACCTTGACTTCTTAGATTCTCTCTTCATCTTATTTAGGTGACTCTCCTCTACTTGTTGTTCATGAACCATCATCCTAGAAATATCCATGTTGTCATGAAGCATAGATGTACGACCTTTTTCTTCAAAATTTTCGAACACACTCATTACATATCGACTCATTTTATACTTATCATTTGAAAACAAAGAGGAAGTATATTTTGACATCATTATACTTAAAGGAGTATTTATTGACACTCATACCTCGTTGACGAAGGTTGATGAACTCCTCTACCTTAGATTTCATTCACTATCTTGGAAAAAACCTGTCAAGAAAGGCCTTTTTAAAGATATCCCAAGTCACGGTACCACCTCTTAAAGCCCGACTATACTTGCATTTGTTGTACAATGTATTAGCCAAATCCTTCAGTTCATAGACAGCAAGATAAGCCTTTTAATAGTACTAACCCCCATGGCAAACAAGATCTTATAGACCGCATCAAGAAAGTATTTAAGTCTTCATCCATCTTGGAAAAAAAACATGGGAGGATTCATCATCGTAAACATGAGATGATTTATGGTACAAGATTTTTGGTTGTCTCGAGGTACAACCTCCCGGTTAGATTTTTCCACAATGGATTTATCTTGAGTAGTGATGGCTTAGGCAATTTGGAGCAGGGCTGCCCTCACCTCGCCTTCCGTTATGACCGAAGGATTGATCGTGTAAGATCCTAAAAATGACTTATGTGAATTAGATCCAAACATGTTTGTAATGATGGTATAAAGTCCTAATATGGTTTATAATATGGTATTTAGGCAGTGTCTAAGTGTTTAGGTGCATTGGAAGTCAAACGTCAAGGGACGACCAAGATGTTCGACGATTTAGTCACCTATGTTCCTCATAGGTGGTTTTATGTGTTTAGTTGTAATTAATGAGGTGATAAGTTCGTTAAATGAGTTATTATTCTGTATATAGTAGGTGTGTAAAGTTTCGTGGAGTTTGGATGTCAAACGTCCAAGAACGTCCATGAAGTTCGAAAATGTTGACTAGAAGCGACCTTGTGTGTCTATGCATGTTTTATCGAGTTTTACGTGTGTGTTTTGGATGAAATTCATGTGATATGTCTGAAAAGCCTTATATGATCATGTTTGGGTTAGAAACGTCCAGGAAAACATCCCCATGGACAATACAAGGGTCCTTTAGGAATGACCCATGATTGGTATCCAAGACGTTCCAGAACAGCCCACTTACGGAAGGCAATCGATGCCTTGTGGTTCAATTGATTCCTTTTAGGTGAGGTATCATCGATTCATACTTAGTAGTTGGAGAGGAGAGGCCAATATAAGCCTTAGTCTGAGACCACAGACCAAGAGTACGGTTCATTGGTCAAGAGACGGGCCGTCGATGGTCCTCCATTTGTAAGGATTGTCTGCTGCATGCAGTCACTGTTAAGTTGACGGGTGAAGTTTTAAATTCACATCACGTAAAATAAGACAAAAGGAGGTTCCTAAAGTTTCTATTGGTTATTTTAAGTATATGCTTATAAGCCTAAAATACTTAGAAGATTTAACTCTTCAAAAATTAAAACCCGAATTCACGTAGAAATTCCCTAGAACTCATGAGTTATGGTTTTGATCCTTGAATCTATCTGCATCAAGGAGTACAACTATCAAAGACGCAATCTAAAGTTTTCAAAAATGAATTGTCCAATTTCATGATCTATCCATGGGTTCTTGCATTAAAGGTTTTTAAGCATAGAATATTGATTGAATTGTTGTTAATTAGATTATTTGAACTTAATTAACATATGAACCCATAATTGATGAACCTTAGTTTTTGACTACTCTATAAGTTAAGTGATTTGGACTTAATGCTAATGAATTCTAGTGTAGTTTCCTATGGGCTATTGATTAATGTTATAATTGTTGTGAATTCATATCTAGGTTTTCTTAAATTGATGAATCAATATTTAATTTAACTTGAACTAATGTTCATGGCAACTGTTAAGGGCCTTATGGTATTGAATTAGATGATATAGCATTGAATAGAGGTGTTGAGGATGGAGTGGTTGTACGCTTCCCTAATTCCATTTATTTGATGAATATTATACTTTAATTATGTTGTTATTTCTATTGTCCACTTATGGTGTCGATGTTATGTGGTTTACTTTCAATTGATGTGGCCTTTTCGGCATTACTTTATGTATTATGATGATTATGGCCTTGTCAGCAACTACTTGAAGTAATGTGATTATTTGTGTAGTTCTTTATGTGAAGTATGATAATGTCTACCTACATGATATGTAATGTTAAAGTATATTTGTTCTTCTATTGATGTTATTTAGGTGGTCATGTTACATTCTGACTATGACTTTGTGTGTATACTCTTAGGGTTGATGTATGATTACTCCTACTTGACTATATAAGTCTATGATAGTCGTATTTATAATGATATGGTAGTTTATAGGATGACTTAAATATGATAATGGTTATTTCTATATGCTTCTAGAAGGAAATATAATTATGTATTAAAGGGAAGTATGTTGTGTCTTGTCTTTGTTGACTTGTGTCCCTTACTTGATCCATGTATGAATATGAATATGAGTTGTATTGACTTAGGATGCTAAAGACTCTTAGTCTTGTATGTATGAATGACATGAGACCTTCAATGATGTTAAGAGAATCCTTTATGTGGTCCTTGAACCTAGTGTTAAGGTTATGGATGTTGAAGTTGAAAGCCGTAATGATATCCTTCAATTAAAGGAATGATAGACTTAAGGTTGGTTGACTTGAATGACATCATATCAGTCCTTAGGAAAGTCATGATGATCTTCTTGTCGACATTCTGAGGTATCCCTAGTGGACATTTCCTTTGCAGGGTCAATGTGTCTGGGTTATGAACTTGATATGGAACCCCTTTATATAAAACTTAAGTGTTAATTACTCTATGAGAACAAAGGCTAGCACCGAGTTGAGTATGGTATGGGAAGTAGCTTTAGTTAAAGGATGAGACAAGAGTACAATGCACACCCTTCATCTTTTTTAACCATGTGCCATCATGGGATTTGTCTAAGTTCTACCATTAAGTAGAACACCCTCATCCGATTAGGTTAGTACTCCGGATTCCATATCAAGCTATCATGGTCTATGTCGGTCAGTGCCTATTCTCATCATATGGGATACCTACTAGCATTAGATAAGTTCTATGAAGTTTAGGCGGTGGTAAGGGACACTATCTTCACATTGAACAATAGACTTTGATGGTGTTAGTTGGAATTCCTAGGTCTTGTCCAAGACCATTACTTGAATGTCTTTATGTTATGAATTATTCCTAAATGAATTAATGAATGTAATGTCTAAGATTAAGAAATTATGTAAAATTAATAATTACTTATCTAGAGTAGTTAAGGGTAGTATAGTTAAGTGTGAAGGGAGCATAGGAATGGTCACTTCATATCTTACCTAGATAAGTCTTAAGAATGACTCTAGTTAGGAAATATGGTTGAATATGTACACATGATCAAAACTTAGGTAGTCTTAATGATTATTTCAGTAGTCTTGAAGAGGTCAATCATAGACGTTATCTTCTTAATTTACTTAAGCAAGTCTTTTGATAGCCTTTGAAAAAAGAACATAATATTATTGATATGTTCTTATGTTAAGTGAAATAGTCTAAAGGATCTGTAAACTTGTGTAAGGGATTGTATGGGCGATCACTTCACAACTCACTCAAGTGAGAGTTGGATATCCTTTGGTAGAAGGATCTCATCTTCATGTGTATGGTTGCTTGTAAGTGTGTATGTGTCTTATCATGAGTAGTCTTGAGGATCATTTAGGCATGCTTAGAAAGGGTGTATGGTGGTATTTCTTTGTCTTTCATAATTGAGTTTTAGTATAGTTTTTAGTGGGATAATTACATGCTAGAAAGTGTCAAAGGGGAAGGGAAGTCACTTCACTGTTACAGTGATTTACAGTGAAGTAATTCACTATTCAATGAATTGAGTTTACTGTAAAGTGAACTTAAAAATGTTAGAAATTGGTTAAATGTTATCTTATGTGATTCTATGGTGTTAAATGTTATTATTTTTATTATAATGTTATTTTTAAATGAAATGATGCATATTTCTAATAAAGGTCCATTTTAATGATTTTATGAATAATGCCATACTCAGTACAAGTGTTTTTACTAATTCCATAGATTTTGTTATCTCTAAAGGTGTAGGTGAAAGATGAGAAGGATCGTGAAGGAAAGTTTGGATTCTAGAGTTTTTCCAGCAAAGTAAAGTATGTCCTCAATGGATTCGAGGGAATACATATATTTCTTTTATTTTTGTTAAAGTATTGTAATAGACTAAGTAATTATATATTTTTAAGTATGGGTCGTGTCCCAAATGTATTCTTCTGTCAAAGTTTGATGATATTCTCACTTAATATTTCCTATGATTTTGAATGAAAGATATTATTAATGATATTCCAATGTTTTGTGAAAATTTTTAATTCCACAATACTTTTCATTATGTATATGCCTGAACGATACGAAAAGGGCTTGTGCAAGACCTCCGATAGGTCAAGTATGCCGGTTAAAATCCGAGATTGTCCCTAACTTCTAGGGTCTGGTTTAGGTATGCTACAGACTGGAACTTGATCATTCACAATAACTTTCTCTTAAGAAGGAAATCGATTGCCTTTGGCAGTACCTCCCACATTCACAATCTCTTCTCCTACATTTCTCAGGATTGTGCTTCTTATGTTCATAGCCTATAACCATAAGAATGTTATTAGATGCTAAAAAACACATAGTGTAAAAACTCTAGAGTCACGACATAGGATTACCAAGAAAAAGAGAAGTTTTTCCTAGTCATGACGTAGACTCTCATTCATAATTGTGATGGACTTCACATCCATGAGCGAGACACTATATAATGAGGTTTAGTGAGACATCGACCCTAGGTTATTTAACCTCATACTCTGATACCATGTTTGTCACATCTGGAGAGCCCCCCCAGATGTAACCGGCGTCGTCATCCTCGAAGAGGACTCGGACAAGCCCCGAGCATCGTCATAACGTATCATAGGTTAAAATGCAGAAAAAATTAAAACTTTTGCATATATTATATGAAGTATACTTAGAATTCTTGCTTATCATATATGGAGGTATACATAGACCTCTAACAAAGGAGCTTAATTAGCCTTCAATTTATCAACATGATCAACATACATACGATAGTCTAAAAATTGTCTCCCATAAAAACCATCTAAAGAATATGAGTCTTGGACATAGCCACTACAAAATCAATATGCCATATATGCCTTACTAAAGAAGAGTCCAACAGATAAAAAGGAAAAAACATTATCTCTTAAAATAATACAATCATCAAGGCTAGAATAATGAAAAGATAGTATCTCCGAACAAGAGGACCTACCAACACAATTGGAGAATGAATTCCAAGCTTCTTTAATCGACCTTCTTAATATTCAATGGCGATACCCTACATCTGTAGTTATGCAAAGTATATGGGTTAGTACACAACATGTACTAAATATGAGTATATGCACATAAAAAATTTAAAGTCACGCATGAAAAGCACCATTCTTTTGAAAGCATGCTAAGTCATTAGAAAGTTGTTGATGCACATAAAATAGAGCATACACGAGATAAGGATCACACCAACATCAAGAATGATCTAAACCAAAGAAATTTTATCATAAAGTCATGGTAACATTTCATGTTCAATAGTTTGTATCAACAAAACATACAAAATACCTACTAATGACCCTATCCCAAGCCTACAAGGGCAATGATCATGTGAAGCCCCATAAAATGACATAATCCAGTAAACCATATAGGATACCATAAGTAATACTTTTCTTCGTACAACTTATATCACAAGTAGTGGTCATCACATTTAGCAATATAGACTTTCAACATGTTGATCAACATAACAAACATTATATAAGAGAAACATAATATATCATAACCATTTTACATTTAATGTTATCATATTTAATAAGAAAAATCTCCTAGGACTTCGCCAAGAATCAACTTGTGCAATGTCTAGGTAGAGTCCCATAACCCTACATATACTAACTAGACTTCGAAAGTCACGGTAGTCAATGTTCATTTACTTTAGTGTTTCATTTTACTTGAGGGAAAAATCCCCTTAACCGACATTAGACCATGTGAGCTAAACATGGAATCCGGTTTCATGGTACCCCACACCGAAGGAACGTGGTCTACTTTCCAAAGTAGAAACAAAACATAAACATAGCATTCTAGGTGGATTCACTACCTATTATTCCTATGTAGGAAATATTGTTCAAGAACTAGGAGATATATTTGACACCCATAATTCCACATTTCATGGAAGCCTCTATCTCATGAGATTCATTGTGAACCTACATTCAAACTTGGGAAGGGATACCTCTCATATCTAGTTCATGCAGTACTAAGCTATAATCCCTGTTTTTATTAAATTTAAGTTATCATTAGTCAGCAATCTTATCATAGGTCGTAGGAGATTAACCCCTTCTCTAAACAAGATCATTATCTCATTAGGTTTGGGATGAGAATTTCCTTTCATCACAACCATTCATTAGTTAGATTAACATATCATATTTTCATAACAACATCATACATACTTCAAATTGCATAACATCATCAATTATAGGCCAAACATCAACATAATAGACTAATAACGTCTTTAGATTTCTTACCTATTGCTTCCAAGAATCTTTATTAAGAACATACTCTTAATTACCCACAATCATCCAGTAATATAGTGAAATACACCATATCATAACCAATCCCAACCATTCGAGTCATATACACGACATATTCATAGTAAGGGTTAAGGGAAAGGGTTCATTTGTGAGTTCATTAAAGATGTAGTTCCAACCCCAACATCTACATGACATAAGTGAAAGATATAATATACTCAAATCCATAAATTAGGGAGAGAAAACGCTACAAACAAAAACAAACAATTCCATCTAAATTATTCAACAATTCATACTTAAAAATACACATAGAAATTTATAATTCATCATCATTTGTCATAAAATTTGAGTTAGGAAGAAAACCCATTTATAGAGTAACAACCATAGGATTTGAATTGTTAGAAATAGCCTTTGAGAGGACCTCTTTGGGAATGAAATCCCAACAGTTAAGAACCTATACCTTTTTGACAATTCAAATCCACAAATTTTGAATGAAAACCTTGGAGACTTTGTCTTCAAGCTTTCTTGTTCTTCAATGGTGGTTGAATAGATAGAGTTTTGAGAGAGATATCACATATGAGGAGCGCCCTCTAAAAGTAACCAGTGTTGTCGTCCTCAAAGAGGACTAAGACTAACCTTTTAGAATTCGTCATTATATTTCATAGGTTAAAAAGTACAGAAAATTAAATCTTTTAATCTAAAACTACTTCATGAGGTTTACTTAGACCTCTTACTTACACATATTATATTTATAGCGTCTATATAAAGATTCATCGTATAAGGAGATTACATAGTCTTCTACTTTTATGCCACATATGGACGACATACATAATATAGTCTTAAAAAGGAATATGTCATATTAAGACAAATAGATGGAATAAAATATTACGAGCATAGACCTTACACAAATGTAAAAGTGCCACTTAGGGATTACAATAATATCTTGAACAACATGAGTGAAATGAGTGTCTTTAGACTATCACAAAGGACATAGGTAGAGTGATAGAAAATCATAATCCTCAGAACATGAATACATACCCTCACCTGGAGAAATTATCCAATCCTTCTTTCAAAGTGGTCACAAACCCTTCAATGGCTGGAACCTAAAATATTGGGGAAAAGGAAAAAATGGGGTTAGCACATCACTTGTACAATGTATGGAATCATATGCTCATACAACATAGAAGTCATGCTAAAATGGACATTTATTCAAAAACCATGTCAAGTTACTTTGAAAAACCTTATGCACAATTAAGAACACATATAAGACAATAATCACCTATTTTTTAAGATAATAGAAAATTCAACACAAGACCACCCTACTCAAGTTGATCCAAGTAAACATATTTATACCCTAATAGAAGTAGTAATCAAGGTAACTACAACATCACGTTAAAACAACAAAGCATAAATAAAAATTCATGACATTATACCTAAGCAAGACCATTACTCATAAACCCCCATTAAGTCTATAAGTGAAATGACCAAGTAAAGCCCCATAAGCTTACCCAATCAACATAATCAAATAAGGAATCCTAAGAAATGCAACATGGTATTAAGAGTAGTCATCATCATACTTTATCAATAATTATTAACATGTTCATACATGAAATTAAAATCATATAGTATCATCAACATATAAACATATAGAGTCAACACATACAGTTTATTCACTTTATAAGAGCATAAATCATAAGAATATCCTCCTAAGACTTCCCTCAATATAGTACAATGTACAGGTAGAGTCAAATACCCCTTCCAAGAGTAAGTCAAACCCCTCAAAAATCCTAGTTGGAGTCCACTTTATTACTTCATTTTACATTCGGGAAGATCTTGCGTTAAGCAACATAGACCACATGAGACAATGTGAAATACGGTGACATGGAACCCTACACCGAATGAAAGTGGACTACTTCACAAGGTAGTACCAAAACATGAACATAACATCTATGTGGATCCACTAGCTAGTATTCCTATGGGGGCAACAAAAAACAAGTACTAGGAGATGTAGTTGGGACACTCTTTTTGCTACATGCATTATAATCTCCAATCTCATGAGTACACAAGTGAAACTACAAGAAAAATGTTTCTTAACGAAGAGAAATATGGTCGTTATAAGTCTAAATTCGGTTACTAAAACCAATTAACAACCGGCATAAATCCAGTCGCCGTCGGTCGTTAAAAGTCCTTACGTTAAAAATTAACGAGCGAATTCAAATCCGGTCGTTAAAAATTTCTTTTAACGACAACGTAAATTCTAATCATTATATGGCATTTTTTACGACCGGAATTGCTCTTTGTAAAAGAACTTCTAACGACCAAAAATATTTTCGTTAATTATATTCCACTTGCAATACAAATACTATTAACGACCACATTTCCTGTCGCTAATTGTAGTTTATTCAAATAATTTTAAGAAGCCAATTATAAGAGTGTTAAAAGGAACAAATTTCATTCATTATTATACAATATTCTATAAAGTAAATACAAAAAGACACAAAATAAACTAAATAATTGAATTCATTATAGAAAATCTCATGCTTAATTAAAAATAATAATTAAAAAAATATATATGATATTCAAGTAGCATAACATATCTTTAACATCTCATAAAAAGGAGAAAAATTGCAAAGGTAAACGATATGACACTGTCTTTAATTTAAACCACCCCTAA
Source organism: Solanum lycopersicum (assembly GCF_036512215.1). Classification (NCBI taxonomy): domain Eukaryota; kingdom Viridiplantae; phylum Streptophyta; class Magnoliopsida; order Solanales; family Solanaceae; genus Solanum; species Solanum lycopersicum. The sequence continues at coordinate 35,503,152 of NC_090808.1, forward strand.
CTAAAGTGAATGCCATCTTGAACTTCTACTTGATTTGTACGTTGATGAACAGTTTATTCTTCATATTGACATTAAAACTCTGTAAGATAAAAACTTATGTCAATTTAAAACAAGGAATAAAAAAGTATGTAATAAACATACTTTAAAAGATGCAAAAAATACTTGTGAATATACACTTGAGGCAGCAATAGTAATAATAGTAGCAAATGTAACATTCATATTATTTACAACTTAAATTACACTATGAACATTTAAATATTTCAAATGGAAACATATGTGTATATCAAGTGAAAAAATATAACTCCTCAAACAATGAGGTAAGGAATATCTCAATAAGAATATGAATACTTAGTAGGTGATATGAAATGAAATGGTACACGAACATAGGAACTAATAATGCACATGGGCAGTTTCAAATCAAGACAAGTGTATTTCAACCAACAACATATATATGAATTGTATAATGTTTTAAAAAAAAAGAAGGCATGTCAACAATTTAACAATTTTCTGCAATGATCAACAATGGTTTTGTATGGCCAACAAAAAGGACCATCAGACCAAAATTTTGGAAGCACACTACCGATTCAACAATGAAATCACACAAGAAAATGTATGAAAACTATCAGACAAAAATAGAGAGAACATCCAAAGGCACGAAATTAGTTTTTTCTAAGAGGGAGGCATAATATATTTTCTTCTTGCTACGGTAAAATCTATAATATAAATGAAGCAGAACATGAAACATTCCAGAGTTGCCAATACGAAGATTTGGTGGATATAGATTCATTAGGCCTAACAAGGATGATCAATAAGGATTGAAATTTCTATGGAATACACAAAAAATAGGGGAGATACATATACTTCATGGAACAACGCATGAATTATAGTACATAGAACAGAGAAATAAATCAATTAGAAGACATATTGGAAAATGAAGCATTCCTGCAGCAGGAAGGGATTCAGTGGAATAATTTTAATCAACTAACAATTGACTGTAAGAGAATAATAAACATGGATAAAATAGGCATGCCAACATTGAGAATTAAGAGAGGAAGGGTCAGCGTATAGATACAGTTATCAACGCCAAGCTAATTCATTCCGTACAATGGGAGCAACATCATATTGAAGATACAAGGCGTGTGAAGGGAATGACACAAGCAGCTCCAGTTTCAAAATGGTCGAAACAGAATTTGCACACTGTCTATGGATGAGAAATATGAGATTTTCTGAAAAAAGGAGTAGAGATTCAAATTCCACTACAATAGAGAGTGTTCGAGCCCCACCCAACATTATTGGTCTCAGATCTACTGTGAAAGAGAGTATACAAGGACCACCCAGGAATCAATTGTACATGGTAAATAAAAAGCAGGTTACAACAAAAAGCTAAGGAAAAAATTGAGATCTCAATGTCCTTCCATGTATCTTGAGTACATCACAAAGAGAAAGAAAAATCGATTTACCAACTTTTTTAATGGTACTAGCTATGGATCACTTGAAGATGCTGGTGTTGAAGGCTGACCAAGAATTACTCTTGTCTACCCCTCTTTGCATATCTCTTAGAGCATCACCAAATGGCTTAGACTTCATAATCTTGTGAAGTGATCCTCTCCAGTTATTCCACAACCTTCTCATGTGTTGAAGGACATGTTCTTTCATGGAATTCATGTCATCAAAGCTAAATTTATCATGTAATATTTCACAAGTACCATTAAACATAAACTCAATTAGTTAATAGCTCTCTATATACTTACCTTAATAGTCCCACATGTTTTGCATAATTATAGCACATTGATCTTACTTTTTTCGTATAAGAAGTCAAATATAAAGCTAATAAAACTCTACATATACTTACAGTTACAGAATCCCAAATGTGCTCTAGATGATTTTCTTTAATGTTTGTCCATGAGCGCACCCGTAATAGGCACATACTATGATCACGAATTAAAATACCCAAGTGTCTCACAAATGAGGCATAATTTTTTCCAACAACTCAATTTTGGTAAAAATTGATATTTAACTTTTCTCCAAGTTTGAGTCGGTCAACATTTTTACGGTCTCAATTTAACATTTTTAGTATTTTCGGACTCACATGCACTTGCGAATTAATTCAGACAAAAAGAAGAGTTTCATCACACCAAAAGCAAACAAAAAAATGGAGACGGTAAATACTTATTTCATTTATTTTAGCATCCTCCATTAGTTCGAATTCTGGAGAGCAGGGAGCATTACCTTCAGCTAGATCAAAACCAGGAGTACATGATCAATATTATGTACTTGATCATTTCTATAGGATGTTGATGGATTGATGTTTAGAATTTTGCTTCTTGGAGTTCTTTCTTCAGCCCTAACTCTAACAGATCCCAAATATTGTATGATTATCCCTCGTCCCCTAACTACAAAATCACCAGGTGGAAGGTATGAAAGTTTATTAGGCTTGACAGTTGATTTTATTCTAGAGTTTAGAATTTTTTATGGATCCAGGTAAACTTGTAGAAAAAGCACTTCTTTTTTAGTTCATCCAATAATAGAATAGTCATTGAACAAGTTTTCAATACTACATCTCTTTCTAGAGGTACAACTACCAAGATAAAACAATATTAAATAGAATAAGAATAGCTTTCTAGAATGAAAAATGACATGAAATTGACATTTTGAAAGTGCTTGATTTCTACATATCTACAACCTAACTAATCTACATCTCAAAATAGTGACAGGGATGTGGTCATCCCAGGAATAGAATATAAGTTTCAAAAAATGTATATTATAAAGCATATTTAAAAAAGAAAAATAATTAATTACAAGTCACTCAAAATATACGCATAAAATCATAGCAAGCTTCAATGTTTTTAAGCACAATTTACATGTAAATAAATAATATTACGTTACTACTTATAAAAAGTCCATATATATGAACAACCAAAGAATCACCAAGAAAATAATTGAAAAATGAAATTAAAACCATAGTATACTAAAATAAGAACTCAAAAATAAATTCGAAGTCACAACTGCCTCCTAGATTCCTTGAAGCTATGATGAATCGTCAGACTCTTTATCACCAACATCAAAAGAAACACGAGCTTAATCCTTTTGTACAATATGACATCCATTTTTGCAAGATCATCAGCATAAAACACTTGTGATGCTTTATTGGCGAAAATAAAAGGCTCATTTATTTTAAAAAATCGCTTTCGTTGACACTTATAAAGTCATATTCATCTAATTTAATCAATATTTTTATTCTCTTCATTTGTCTCACCAACTACAACCACCCCACAATGTTGAGTTCTCAAACGTTTATTCTAATCTCGCACATGAAACCTATATTTATTAGTAGCATAGCTTTTAAAACATGTCACATATGGAAGAGGACCAAATGATAATGAGAGCAAATCCATTATTTTCTTACGCTTATCGTGCTTGTGAAATTCTTGAACCTATAAAATTTAGCTAGATTGCTCAGAAAATATAATTCATAAATTGATTTTAGATATACAAGGCTTAACTTCTCACCTTTAGTTTTAACCAACTAAGGAATCGTCTATTCCATTCAATCTCTGAATAATTTTTTGATGTATCAATTGAAATTTGTTAAAATTCTCTGCTAATAATTTATATTTCAGTATAACATGTCATTTTATGTAAGGCTATGAAAAATATAAGAGTAACTTATTATAATGAGCCATTACTTACTCGAGAAATGGTTTAATTTCATCACAGTTCCTCAAAATATAAAAATGTGCAAGCTCAAATTCACTTTAATCATGATTGACTTGTTTGTCACCCCTCAAACTTTTTCTAGGTTGAAAAAAAATTCTAAACCTCCATCAGATTCAATAGAACCACCATCATAATTCCTTTTGGAGAGATTAAATTTTGTATCCATCGTATGCAAATACCTTAAACATAAGTTCATACATTCAAATGCTATATATCCTTGTGCAATACAACATTTTAGGCGAGCCATGTTACGAATAAATGATTTTAGAAAGTATAGCCATCTCTCCATCGGATACATCCATTAATATTGGATAGGCACAACAATCTTAGCATTATTAGCTAAATGAATTGACAAGTGGACAATGATATCAAAAAATGCACGAACGAAAACCTTTTCTAACTTCCACAAATTGATTGGAATTTGGGCTTCTATTTTCTCTATCTCATCTACTCTTAAACATTTTGCTCCAAGTATATTTAAAAATATTGAAAACTCAATAAGTGTTTCAAGCACAGATTTGCAGAGCATACCACATAAAGCAAGTGGAATTAAATGTTGTAGAATAACATGGCAATCATGGCTTTTCAATCCTGAAAGTTTCCAATCTTTAAGGTTGACACACTGAGAAGTATTTAATGAAAACCCTTCTGGGACCTTTAAATTCTTTAAGAAACTGAAGTATTTTGTTCTTATGTGTAGGATATAATGTGTAACTTGCAGTAGGAAACTCATATTTATGTCCTTTTTCTATCAGATGCAATTCCTTCTTTATGTTCGTTGCTTGCAAATCCAATTGCGAATTCAAGGTATCTTTGGTTTTTCCTTTGACATTTAAGATTGTCCCCAATATATTATCACAAATATTCTTCTCAATGTGCATCACATCTAAATTATGTCGCAACCATAGAGTATTCCAATATGGAAGATCAAAGAAAATACACTTGTTGTTCCAATTATCACCTCTATTCGCGTGTGATATTTTAATTTTCTGCCTTGGATCCTTTGATTTTGTTAGACCTTCTAAATCACCTACTTGATAAAGTATATCATTACGAGATAACATTTTCGGTTGTAATCTTTGCTCATGTGTGACATCAAAGGAATCATTATCTTTCCTCCATTTGTGATTATGAGGAAGAAAGCATCTATGGTTCATATAACAATCCTTTTGACCTTTTACCAACCTAGTTGAAAGAGTTTCTTTGTTGCAACACGGGTAAACCAATTTTCCTTTTGGTAATCCATCCTGACAAATTTCCATATGCCAGAAAACCATTAATGGTCCATAACAAAGCTTCATGTAGCATAAAATTTTGTTTAGCTGATGCATCAATGCTCTCAACTCCAGTTTTCTATAATTCCTTTAATTCATCTATCAAAGGTTTGAGATAAACATCAATTGCATCCCTGGGACAATCAGGACAAGGAATAAGCATCGATAAATAAAATTTTCTTGTTTCATGCATAACCAAGGTGTCATATTATAAGGAATAAGTACGACAAGCCAAATGCTATATGGAGTTTCAAATTATTAAATGGTTGAATACCATCACTAGTAAGTCCAAGTCAAATATTACGAGGCTCAGTACCAAAAGATGGATGAAGTTCATCAAGTCTCTTCCATGCAACTAAATCAGTTTGGTTCCTCATTATTTCATCATCAACTCTTTCATCATGATGTCATCTCCTCAAAGAAGATGTTTTTGAGGACATTAACAATCTCTGAAGTCTGTCTTCAGAGGAAAATAACGTAAAGTCTTGCATGATATGTTTTTACCACGTTTAGATTATGTTTCCCCATTGTGTTTATTCTTCTTCCATCTAGATGAACCACACACTTTGAAAAATTTGAGAATCTTATCATCCTTCCAGTATAACATGAAATTGTTCTTACACGCATCTATATTCTCATAAGAAAGTCCAAGATTTGGAGTTACCTTCTTTGCCTAGTAACATGAATTTGACAAGTTTGATTCATCAGGCAATAAATCTACCGTTAGCATCTTCAACAACATTTTGAATGAAGCGTTAATACATTGGCCAATAGTTTTAATATGAAGTATCTTAATCAAAGATGAAAGTTTTCTTCCTTTTGAAACCTTTATATAATGATTATTTATAATAATTTAATAGGCCGTATAATGGTTTTGCTTTAGGATTCGGTTCTTCCTCAACAAAATCATCACTGTTAGTATTCATATTCTCTTCAGTTAAATTGGGATGTAAATCCCTTAAAAGATCTTGCATTTCATCCTCATCATCATCATTTTCAATGATATTTTCCTCTACGGATTAAGAATCCGCCTCTTCCTCACCTAACCTCTCCCTATGATGATACAAAAAAGTATAACCCTAAACTATTCCATACAGTAATATATGTGACCTAACCATCTCAAGAGTTTTGGAAAACGAATAACAACACCTGATGCAGGGACAACGTATTTCTTGTGTTTCTCCCAATTTCGTAAAAGCATAATAAAAAAATTTCTCCACCCCAATGATGTAAGCATTATCAAGTCTATCTTGAACAAGTTGCATCCATTCCTTATTAGGGTCCCTGATCTTCATTCACTAAAAGAAATTATAAATACACCAACATAAGTAAGAACTAGCCATTTATTGTTTAAAAGTTGAAGAAGACCTTCTGAATGATTCTAGGTAAGTTATAGAAAACAAAATTATGGAATTTTTAATTATTTATTTGTATAGTGATTGCTTTGATTATAAATGTATACTTTGTTCATGTATATTTACAAAATTAGGCAGTTATTATGTCTTATTAGGGAAGGGGTGCTTTTTTTTTTTCCAGCTTAAAAGCTCTTTTAAGTTGACCAAAATATTTTACCTTTTTGCCCTTAATTCTTTATTATTATTATTATTATTATGATTTATTATTATTATTATTATATATATTAGCATTATTAATATTTTATTATTATTATAATTTTTATTATTATTATTTATTTTATTACTCTTTATTCTTATAATATATTATAATTATGTATTATTATTATACATATTTTATTATTATTAATTCTTTTAATATTATTTATTATTATTATTATATATTATATATCATTATAGATTATTATTAATTATTATTATTATTATATTATTATTATTATTATTAATTTCATTATTTTTTCTTATTATTATTATTATTATTATTTATTATTGTTATTATTATTATTTTCATATTATTTATTATTATTATTATTATTATTATTTATTATTAATATTAATATTTTACATATTATTATCATTATTATTATTATAATTTATTTTATTAATTATTATTATTATTGTTATTATTTATTATTTTCATATTGTTATATTAAAGACAAAAGAGTATATTTCTTGTTTTTATATGTGTGATTGTTGAATAAATTCTCAAACTTTTATGAATTTTCCTATTAAATGCATAATAATTAACAAAAGAAGATTCTATAATATCATTTTATTATTATATAGTCGCTACTAAACACATAAGGACAATGGAAAATACTTTATCATCTATTAGCAATAGTAGTAGGTTAGCAAAAAACATGTAAAGCAACAACTTAGCAGGTAAAGCAACAACTTAACACCTAACAAAAGCTGCTAGAAACAAATAAGTCAACATAGTCCAGCTGCAACAATATTTTTTTATCATATTCTTAAGCAGGACAACAACATGTTGTATACTTTATTTTTAAAAAAACACATAGCACTTTGTAAGCACTAATAGAACATATCAAGTTATGATAATAATACAAGTTTTAATAATCCATTGGCTTAGACAGAAAGAACTAGAGGATACACATTATGAAATATACTCATTAACAATTTCATATTCCTTCTATAACAAGGCCTCCAACTACAATATCCATAACTAGCATTAACCTATGTATACTCATTAACCAAAGTAGGTGAACAAAAAAAAGTCAGCAGGATACTAACATGGAAAGGAAAAATCATAAAGGAACACAAAGGCCTGCGAAAAAACATGAACTTACTCTTTTAAGGATGAACTCTTGTAGGGACCTTAGACGACAATTTAACAGCCAGTACTGTAGTTGATTCATGATAAAGACAAGGGGGCAACCTTTTAAAACTCTAGGACACCCGTTCTCCCCCAATACCGTTATTTGAACTAAGTAAATCTAGATAAGCGCTAATGTTGTGATCTTTATCATCAATAACATCATTCTAGACATGGATGACATAGAACATTTTAGTTTTTCCAAATCACTTTCTGCTAAAGTTGTTTATTTTAGCCCCATTATGCCCAAACTCTTCCACCGCTTGGGATTAACTACTTTCTTAGCACATTTCTACAAAATATTACACTATTGAACTCACCAGTTGTATTTCATGTTTGTTTTCCTCACTCACTCATCACGGATAATAAATATACCACACACAACAAGCAAGAACGAAAAACCAATATGAAACCCATTATTTGGAAAAACAAAAAAGAACGAAAAAAACCCATATGAAACCCATTACTGGGAAAAACTAAAATTGAACAAAATCAAGCATTCCACAAAGCAATTCATAGTTCTGATAATAAAAATAATACCTTTAAGAGATTGGAACACCAAGATAGGGTCTGAATAAATTCAACCGATGCAAAACCACAAAAAATTGTAAGAAGAGAACGGTGAATTTTATGTTCTGTAATCAAACAATTGAGATGCAGATAATCTTTTTGTAACATTTAGCAGAGAAACGCGGGTTACCACCATGCTAATTTTCCTCTAACAAACCTTGGAGAGACTCACCAAATTATATTTCTTCTTCGCTGATTTTCTTCAAAAATAACATGGGAGAGAAGGTGGTTTTGAAATTTCCTCCAACACTCCCTGATTTTTCTCTAACCATCTTTCCCGCTAACTGTAGATGTGGAGAAAATTGAGCTTATCGATATGTTCTTTTCTAAGAGAAAAATATTGGATAGGGTAAGATTTTTGTTTAATGAAATGGGAATATTGAGGAAATACACAATACACCTACGTATATACGTAGGCAATATTGTTTGTTTTGGGAATAAAAGTGGAAGAGTGGTGACACGTGTTTGGATGAAAAATAAAGAAATAATGAAATTAAAGTTTTTATAATTTTTATGTATATACGTAATTATTAGTTAAGTTGATAAAAATTCTTTTAAATTTAAGATATTAAATATTTAAGTATGTAAATGATTGATAATTTGATATAAATTCTTTTAAACTCTAGAAAGTATATTAATACCTATTATATTAAATTAAAAAAGGGACCTTTAACTACGGGAAAAAGTTTGTGTCGCTAAAAGTACACTTTTAATGACTAGATTCATATCTCTTCATTAAGAATTAGTCATTAATAGTACATTTTCTTGTAGTGTGATCCTACCTTCCCTATGTGGGAGGAACAGTCCTCACTACTAGTTCACTAGGTGCAAAGCTAGAGTCCTTTTTTGATTTTTGATATCACAATAGGAATTTCATGAGAACACCTTTCAGTACAACCTTCATATGTGAGATTATAACATTAACATCATTATATCATAGTAAGGCACATAGGTACTTGATAACCAATCTTATATCATTATATCTTAAGCACGACCTCACAATCGAATAATCAAGATATTTCAATTCAAAATCATACCAACCCTAATCAAACATATCATAAGGTATACTTCAATATAAATTCATCTGTAAACACAAGTAATCATAATGGAAGTAAAGGTTTTAGATCACAAGACTTACCCCAATCTCATTCACAAGCCATCATCATAGTCTTGACATAAAACAAGTCAATTCATTCCAATAATAGGTATAATAACATCCATAAATGTTAATTAACATAATAATAAAGTCAATTGAATCACTACACATCAATTCATCACTAGTTCATAACCTAGGGTTAGGGACTTGGGTCAATTTTAAGTTCTACTTCCCCAACTAGTTTAACTAATCAATAACTAGCATAATTGAATCATAGTACATCATAATATAAGTTCAATAACCAAAACAAACCATAAACAATACTTTCTAGAAAGTCAATTTCGTAATAGAAAGAAACCCACATGAAACTCATATTTTTGAAATCAATTTTGCTAGAATCCTTTGGGAAAGGAATCCAAAAGGTTAAATAATACCATAACTTATTAATTGCTGAAAAATTATTGATAAAAGTAGTCTTATTGATTCCCTAGAACCCTCCTTTACTTGATCTACTATTGTTAAACCCTCAAAATGAGCTAGGTTTAATTAGAGCCTAACATGTTGGTTATGAGTTTATTAAGTCCTTAAGCGATTAATTAAGTTTTTAATAGTATGTATAATTTATATTAAGAAGTTTAGAGGTCACACGTTAAAGAACGTCCAAGACGTTCGATAGTTGGTCTTTAGACGTGCTAGTGAATCCTTGTATGTTTGCCTTGTTTTTATGTGTTATTTGGAGTTGAAAGACAGTGTAGTTCACCAATTTATCCTAATGAAAATGTTAAGGGTCAAAATTTCGAGGTACGACGGCTCAAGGATTTCCCTAGGGGTCAATGAAGGGACCCCAATTTTTGGCCATGCAAGCTGCCAAAAATTAGGAGCAGCTCTTCGATGCGGACTTGTTCCCCAATGATAATTCCACAAAGATAAGTAATGTTTGACTTGTATGAAGTGTTCCAATCAATGTAAGGGTGTTTTCGATATTTTTGGGGTGTATTATATATAGATTTTAGGTCATTATACACTCATTCCCCCATCAGAAACCCCAACACTCATTAAGAAATCAAAAACCCCAAAACACTTTCTTCTTAAAAAAACACCCCAAAAGCCTGCATGGAAGTCGAAGCTCAAAAACAAGTTATGGAGGTGGATTCTTGGAGCTTTCTTCTCTGATTTTCATGGGATTTCTATTGTAAAAGGTATGATGATCCTTCATCCATATATAACCATTAATCTATGGAGTCCTTTCAATGCTTTTTCTAAAAATGATTCTAAGTCAAAAATTCAATATTTCAAACTAGCCAGTTCATTGTTAAAGTGTTTCAAAATCATTTTAATGATTAATATATGTTTAGTTACTGATTTTATGATGAATTTTTATCCAATATTATGAAGAACCAATTATCCTCCTAATTTATGAAATTGGCCTATAATGTAGGTTTTGTGATATTAATTTAATGTTTATAGATTTTTTATTAGATTTTAGTAAATTTCTTATTGCTATTAGTATCTATATCAATCGAATATGAATTTTTGATAAATGATCAAAGATGGTAATTAGCTTGGAGATTTGGTAAGTTGACCTATTTCCTCTTTTTAGCATAGAATGTACATTCAATTGTGGTGATTGGTATGTTCCACTTATGATGGTGGTGTTTACATTCTTGTACATCTTTATGCATTATGATCATGGCCTTGAAGGCATTAGATGCAATATGAAATGATATAATAATTCTATTTGTAGAAAACTGAAGGATTTAGCCTTCATTCTAATATCATTATTTAAGTGAATTGGTGTTATGTTATGTGAAGTATATTAGTAGTATCTCACACTAGTTGCATTATTTAGGTGTGTGGATGATGTAATGCATAGATGTGATGATTATGTTAGGGATAGGTGTGGTCTACGAAGATTAATGTTGATGAGTACTCTTATAGAATGACCCCCACCTATATGAACCCTATAGGAATGTGTGATCAAAGTATGATAGAAGTCTTTTATTCTAATGATTGAGTATTTTCTAGTATCCTATGATATAATGTGAGTGTGTGTAGTCTATAGTCCTTAATACAATATATGTGTGTCAATCTTAAGACTTGAGGAATCTTGTACATACGTTGTGATCTTTAGTGGGTGGCTTCCTAAAAGCTATATAATAGCCATTATGTGATCATGTTGATCAATGTACATACACACATCATGATTAGGGTATATTTTTGATGAATAGGGAAAGGGAATTTCTCCTATGCATCATTATCTATTTTTATGCATGTAAGTATAAGATTAAAGAAGTTATGATCATGTGTTACTAGAGTTTTTTATGTGATGTATATCTCACATTCTATGACACACAAATGATGTATGATTGTATGAATATGTGAAAAGGAATTCTCACAAGAAGTAGGGTCTATGATGAAAGAAAATTCTCATCTTAGAATCCTTTGACTTATATGATTTATAAAGAAGCAAGATCCTAAGCCTTCTTTATGAATTATTGCACTAAAGGCTTGAATATATTAAAAAGTAAGTTAGAGCCTAGCACGGAGTGAACATGACAAATAAGAGTGGGATCTTTACGTTAGTAAGTCTGACTTCCAATAAGAGAACCTTCATGTTTAGCAAGTCCGGGTTCCCAACATTGATGATGTCTCATGATATGTAAACCTTCACGCTAGTAACTCAAGATATCTAGAATCAATCTCAAGGTTACATAACTACATTCTCCCGTAGGTTATAGCTTGTGGATACCACTTATAGACTATCTCGATTGGTTGCACCTTAGGCAAGTGTTAACCCACTCTTTTTGGTATGGGAGTAGAACACCAAATTCCATGTAGCTCACATGTTGTATGTAAGTTATGGATAATTCTCCCGAAGGTTAATAAATCAACTAACATAAGAATATGAATTCTTATCTAAATTCCTTGAGGAGTGTACTTAACATAGGCTGGACTGTGGACCTTATATATGCACTAGGGTAGATGAATTTAAGAAAGAAAAGGAATGAATTCTCTTACGAAGTTAAAACTTATGTTATGTATGAATTGTATGAATGCATGTTAAGTGACTTTTCTATGTCAAGATATGAATTATTAGTATGCATGTTTATTGCACTAATTTCTTCTTACTGAGTTTACATAGTATATGTGGAGGTATGGGACTCTATGTGTACATTGCACAAGGAAGATTGTTAAGGGGTTGTGAGAGTGGTTTACTTATGATATGAACTAAATTAGTTATGACTAAGGTTGTAGTTATGGAAAGAGTGCTTATTTGATGCTATGAAGTATGTGGCCTTATGTCTAGTTATAAATAATGTGTTATGACTTGTTAAGTATGTAACGCCTAGTCTAGGGTTACTTCTTTGGTAAATATGGTGGAAGTAGTATTATGGGATGCTATTTACATTTCACTTGTGTGACTTAGAAGTTGTGTGAGGTTATGGTCTTTATGTGAAGTGTTGTCTATGATGTGCTTATGACTTATGAATGTATGTGGTTGTGTTTATGAAGCATATATATGAAAGGCTATTGTAAGGTGACCTCAAGGTGATACATTCTACTAAGTACACTTGAGGGTTACTTAAGGAAAAAAGAAACATAAAAATAGAAGTAATGTATTCTATGTATTAAATATGACTCAAAGAATGATAAATGTTTTTATGTTCTATTATGAGTAATATTCATGTCTATATGATGTATGTGATGTATATTGAGATTATATCTACCTATGCTCATGAAGTTTACTACAAAGACATGTTGAATGATTTAAAATGAAATGCCCTTTTTAAATGCATGTTTTTGCATGGGTACCATACTTAGTGCATTCTTGTACAAATAGCATTGTTGTTCATCTTTTTCAACAAAGTGTAGGTGGTTGTCTCCTATGTGAAGATTTTGGTTATATATTGCAAGTTCAAGTAAAGGGACCCTTATGATTCAAGGGTTTTCTAGGTCAAGATGTTCCTTATGTTTATGTAGTAGATAAGGCTTATATTTTATGTTGATAAGGGACTTGTCGCCATTCTATTATTTTCAGTTGTGTATTTAAATGGAAAAGAGACTTCGAAGACACTTATGCTATTTTATATATACATATATATATATATACACACAAATATATATATATATATATATATGTATATATATATATGATGTGATTATTCTAGCATATGATATGCTCTGAAAAGTTTTAAATTTTTCATAATTTTATTATAATTATTCAATGAAATATGTAATAACTCCATAATGAATTAGGTGAAGTTAGAGCTTAATATTGTTTTCATAATAGTATATGCTCATAAATATGTTCTATAATGTTGTATTGAGGCAGTGTCTAATGTTTTAGGTGATTTGGAAGTGAAACATCAATGAACGACCAAGATTTTCGACGACTAAGTCACCTATGTGCCTCGTATGTGGTTTTATGAATTTATATGTGATTAATTAGATTATAAAGTAATTAAATGATTTATTATAGTGTATATAGTCAGTGTGTAAAGTTTTGTGATGTTTGGAGGTCAAACTTCCAAGAACCTCCATGACGTTCGAAAGGTTTGCCTTCAAACAACCTTGTGTGTCTATGTGTGTTTCATCATGTTTTATGTGTTCGTTTTTCGATGAAAATTATGTAAGAGATCGTAGACTCATTTGCGAACATATTTGGGTTTGAAAAGTTCAGATGTATTGACTAAGGATGCTAAATCCTCTTAATCTTATATGTATGAATGACATGAGGCCTTAAATGATTTTTAGAAAGTCCTTATTGTGAAACCTTGACTTTGTGGTATGTTTATTAATATTTAAGTCGAAGGTCGTAATGGTATCCTCCAAGTAAAGGAATGATAGACTTGAGGTTTTTTGGCTGCAAAAACATCATATCAATCCTTAGGAAAGTTACTATGATCTTTTTGGTATGGTAAATGTGATTGGGTTATGTAGAAGATATGGAACCCCTTTATATGAATTTTTCATCTTACTTACCATATGAGAACAAAGGCTAGGACCGCGTGAGTATGGTAAGGGAAATAAATCTTGTTAAAGGATGATACAGAGTACAAAGCACTCCCTTCATATTCCTTAACCATATGGCTACATCGGATGTGTCCAGGCTTTACCACAGACAAGCAGAACACCCTCATCGGAGTAGGTTAGAAGTCCGGATTCCATGTCTAGCTATCATGGTCTATGTAGGTCATTGCCTATTCGCATCATATTGGATACCTACTAGCAGTACAGAAGTTCTATGAAGTTAAGGTGGTGGTATGTGACACTATCTAGACATGGCACAATAGGCTTTGAAGGTGTTAGTTAGAGTCCCTAGGTCTAGTCCAGGACCATTACTTGAATGTCTATTATCTGATGAATGAGTCTTAAATGAACTAACAAATGTAATGACTTATAATTAGAAAATCATGTTAAATGAATAAGTATTTATCTAGAGTAGTTATGGGTTGTCTAGTTAATGTATGTAGGGGGCATAGGGATGGTCAATTTGTATCTTTCCTAGATAAGTCTTAATAATTACTCTAGTTAGGGAAGATGGTTGATTATGTAAACATGATCTATGCCTTAGGTAGTCTTAAGGATTATTTAATTAATATTGAAGAGGTCAATCATAGACGTTATCTTCTTGATTTACTTAAGTAAGTCTTTTTATTGTCTCTGAAATAAGAATGTCATGTTTATGTGTTTGGAGTCTTAGAAGTGTGTGTTGATGTCATTATAGGTGGTGTTGAGGTTCATTTAGAAGTGCCTGGAGAGGTTATATGGGTGGTCTCTATTTTTATTATCCAAGTGAATCTTAGGATAACTTTTAGTGAGAGGATTGCATGCTAAAAGGTGTCCAAAGTGAATCTAACAAGACTTCACTGTAACAGTACAATGAAGTGGGTTACTGTAATATGAATCCTAAAAATGTGACGAATTCTCTAAGTGATTTCGTATGTGTGTTAAACTTGTTAAATGTTATTCTTATGAATATGATCCGATGTTTAAATGGAAAAGAGCAGGTTTCTAATAAAAATGTCCACTTTCTTGATTTTATGCTTAATTCCATACATAGTACGAGTGTTTTTCCTAACTCCAATCATTTGTTTATCTCTAAAAAATGTAGGTGAAATGTTAGAAGGATTGTAAAGAAAAGTTTGGAATCTAGACTTATTCAAGGCAAGTAAAATATGTCCTCAATTGACTTGAGGGCATCCATATATGTCTTTTATTTCAAATTATTGTAAAAGACTACGTATTTTTTATATAAGTATTGTATGGGTCCCGTCCCAAGTATTCTCGTCTCATAGCTTTGATGAGATTAAGACTTATTTCTATAATTTTATACGAAAAGATGTTTTAAGATATTCGTATGAAAGGTTTTAAATGTACATTCATACTTGTATATGAAATGAACAATATAGAAGGTCTTGTACAAGACCTCCGAGAGGTCAAGTACACTGGTTGCATTTCGAGAATGCCATATTTTATAGGGTGTGGTTTTGGGATGTGAAAAGCTTGGTATCAGATAATAGGTCATGAAAGTAGTCTTAATAATCAAAGATTCTCATCAAGTCATGTCTAGTAGAATCTTTACCGTTGATTTGAGTCGTGGCACATCTATGGGCTATAGTCTATAGGACGATAGAGATTCCCTTCTTTTCTACTCCTATGTCATGCCATTGAGTGAAAGTTATGGGTACTCTTTTCTTATGGTAACTCATTGTATTTATCTTTAGTGTTTTGAGTTCCTTTAATGTGGGGGATTATCGTGAGTAAAAAAGTCTTAATGGACTATCTTATCTGTTCTATTCAACTCAAGCTTGAGAGTAGAAAGTCATAGAAGTATGTTGCATGTGCATTCTGTTTAGGGTCTTGTTGAAATTGGATTTCATTGATTCATTGCATTGTGAATTTTATGAAGTTTTGATTATGTTGTAAGATGTGTCTATGTGGTTATACATTGCCTAAAAATATGTTTCCATCATGAATTGACTAAAAAATACATTTTTGAAAAATGTTTAATAAACCACTGTAGCATTGCATGCTCACTATGAAGATTTAAAAAAAAGACTAATTCATTCTTTGGTCTAAAAGTGTTATAATGTGGTTAAAACATATGTATATCATCATGATATTGTATACAAAATGAGTTTTTGCTATTTATAATGAAATATGTGAGTTTTATAGCATAATGAGTTATAGGATTTATTCTAGTTTCTTGTTGTGTTGTGAGTCTCTAGATTATGTGAAATTTTTGTTCTATTAGATGTTTGTATCGTATGAAATGTTATATGATATTGTCATGAGTTCCTAACTGAATCTCTATTCTTGGGAATGTTCAGAGAGTGGGAAGGTGTCATTCGAGAACGAATGTTGTTCAAGTGGGGGAGATTGAAATACGTCAAAAATTACATACATAAATCTAGAGTCTAACATGATTTTAATGATGGTATATGGTCCTAAAATGCTCTATAATGTTGTATTGATGCAGTGTCTAGAGTCTTAGGTGATTTGGAATTGAAATGTCAAGGGACGACCAAGACGTTGAACGACTAAGTCACCCATATATCTCATATATGGCTTTATATGTTAATGTATTATTCATTAGGTTATAAGCTACTTAAATGATTTATTATGGTGTATATAGGAAGTGTGTCAATTTTCATGAAGTTTGGAGGTAAAACGTCCAAGAACTTCTATGATGTTCGAAAGGTTTTCCTTGAAACGTCCTTGTGTGTCTATGCATGTTTCGTCGAGTTTTACATGTTCATTTTTGATGAAATTCATGTGAGAGGTACTAATATCTTATACAAACATATTTGGGTTGGAAACGTCATGGTAAATATCCCCAAGGACCAACCAAGGGTCCTTGAGGAAGGACCCATGTTGGTGGCCAAGACGTTGTAAGGAAGTCCAACCTAGAGATGGCTAACGATGGGCAATGGCCTGGTGGAAGCCCCATAGGTGGAGGGTGTCATTTATTACTTAGACTAGGGAGAAAATCTCCCATTTCCAGCCTCGGAACCCATCAATGGAGGACATGACGGTCTTTTGGTGGACTGATGCCCCACCGATGGCAACCGTCTGTTGGCATTGTTTACTATGCAGGTTCACTGTTAAGTTAGGGGTGAAATTGGAAATTCACCCCATATCTAAATAATAGAAATGGAGTTTATTTAGGGGTATTTTTGGTATTTTAAATTTGTTTATAAGCCTTTAACACTAAGAAGACTTCATTCTTCAAAAATGAAAACCCAAAATCCCTTAGAAATTATCAAGAACTCCATTGGAGACAAAACTCAAGGAAGATCTTGGATTGGAGACTTGAGTGGAGATTCCTAATAAAAAATTATGGATAAGATTTATTGAGGTATGCTTTTTTATCCTTGAAACTCTATTAATCAAGGAGTCCAACTTTCACAGATGTTTTCTCAAGTTTACAAAAATGAATTGTCCTGTTTCATATTCTATCCATGGGTTCTTGCATTAATGGTATTAAAGAATTCTATATTTATTGAATACTTGTTAATTAGATGATTCTAACTTAATTAACGTATGAACCATGTAAGATGAACCCTTGTTTTTAACTACTTTAAGGCTTAAGTGATTTGGACTTAATGCTTATAAATTCTAGTGTAGTTTTCTATGGGCTACAAATTGATGTAGTAATTGTAATGAAATGGTATCTTTGTTGTCTTTGGTTGATGAATCTATATTAAACTAACCTAGTTTTATTTAATATCATAATTTATGTATGGAATTATTGGGTATGGCCATGGGTAAGGGCCTTATGATATTAAATTGGATTGTTTAGCATTGTATTGAAGTGTTGAGGATAGAATTGTGGTAGGCTGCCCTAGTTTCATTTTATGTTGATAAGACTTCAATTGAGTTGTGATTGGTATGGTCCACTTATGGTGGCGGTGTTATGTGCTTTACTTGCAATTGATGTGTCCTTGTTGGTGTTACTTTATGTATTATGATTACCATGGCCTTGACGACAACTACTTGAAGTTTTATGATGATTTATGTGAAGTTGGATAGTATCTATCAACATGATAAATAATGTGAACGTATATATGTTCTTCTATTGATGCTATTTGGGTGATAATGTTAGAGTATTACCACGTCTTTATATGTATAGTCTTAGGGTTGATGCGTGCTTATTCCTACTTGAAAATATGAGTCTATGATGGTCATATTTATTATGTTATGGTAGTGCATAGGATTACATAAGGATCATAATGGTTATTGCTATGCGCTTCTAGAATGACATGTAATATGTGTTAAAGTAAGTATGTTGTGTCTTGTCTTGGATGACTTGTGTCCCTTACTTGATGCATGTATGAATGTGAATACGAGATGTATTGTCTTAGTATGCTAAAGCCTCTTAGTCTTTTATGTATAAATGACACGAGACTTGAAATGATGTTTAGAGGGTCCTTATTCTGAAACTATGAACTTAGTGGTAAGGTTATGATTGTTGAAGTGGAAAGTCGTAATAGTATTCTTCAAGGAAAGGAATGATACACTTAAGGTTTTTTGGTTGGAACGACATCATATAATCCGTAGGAAATTCATTATGATCTTCTCGTCGCCAATGTACCGTATCCCTAGTAGACCTCTTTGGTAGGATAAATGTGATTGGGTTGTGAACAAGATATGGAACCCCTTTATATGAACCTTTAATGTAAATTACTCTATAAGAACAAAGGCTAGAACTAAGTGAGTATGGTAAGGAAGTAGCTCTAGCTAAAGGATAAGACAAGAGTACAAATCACGCCCTTCATATTCCATCAACATGTGCCTACATGTGATGTGTCAAAGGTCTACCAATGTCAAGTAGAACACCCTCATTGGAGTAGGTTAGAACTCCATATTCCATGTCTAGCTATCATGGTCTATGTTTGTTATTGCCTATTCTCATCATATGGGATACCTACTAGCATTAGAGAAGTTTCATGAAGCCTAGGTGGTGGTATGAGAAGCTATCTAGACATTGCATAATAGGCTTTGAAGGTGTTAGTTAGAGTCCCTAGGTCTTGTCCAAGACTATACTTGACTGTCTCTTATGTGATGAATGAGTCTTAAATGAACTAACAAAAGTAATGAATTCAGATAAAAAAAGCTTGTTAAATGAATAAGTACTTATCTAGAGTAGTAAAGGGTTGTCTAGTTAAGGTTTCAAGGGGGCATAGGGATGGGCACTGCGTATCTTACCTATACAAGTCTTAAGAATGACTCTAGTTAGGAAAGATGATTAATAATGTAGACATGATCTAAGCCTAAGGTAGTCGTAAGGGATATTTAGTTAATCTTGAAGAGGTCAATCATGGACATTATCTTGTTAATTTACTTAAGTCATTTAATAGCCATTGGAAGGAGAATGTCATGTTTGTGAGTTTGGTGTCTAGTAAGTGTCTATTGATATCATTATAGGTCGTCTTGAGGATCATTTAGGTTTGCCTAGAGAGGTTGTATGGCAACACTCTCTTTGTTTAACTGAGTCTTTGCATTGCTTCTAGTGAGGTGATTTCATGCTAGAGGGTCTCTAAAGTGAAGCTAAGAAAACTTCACACTAACAGTGAAGGGGGTTCACTGTACAGTGACGTGGGTTACTGTAATGTGACTCCTAAAAATGTGATAAATGCTCTTAGTGGTTTCTTATGTGTTTCAAAGGTCTAAATGTTATTCTTATGATTATGATATGATGTTTAAATTAAAAAGAACATGTTTCTAATAAAATGTCTGTTTTCATGATTTTATGCATAAAGCCATACTTAGTACAAGTGTTTCTACTACTTCCATGCATCTGCTTATCTCTAAAGGTGTAGGTGAAGGTGAAAAAGTCCGTGAAGGAAAGCTTTGATTCTAGAATCATTCAAGCAAAGTGAAGTATGTCCTCAATTGACAAGAGGTCATACATAAATGTCTTTTATTTCAAAGTATTATAATATACTACGTATTTTCTATATTAATATTGTATAGACCGTGTCCCATTTATTCTCGTGTCTAAGATTTGATATAAAAGAGATTGAGACTTAGCAATTCTATAATTTTATATGAAAAGGTGTTTTAAGATATTCATGTGAAATGTTTTAATAGTGCACTACTTTTGATACTTATATATTCGATTAACGATACAGAAGGGCTTGTACAAGTCCTCCGAGAGCTCAAGTACGCCGGTTGCATTCCGAGATTTCCATATCATCAAGGGTGTGGCTTCGAGATGTGGTAAACTTGTCATAAGAGCATACGTTATGAAATTAGTCTAAGGAATAAAAAATTCTCATCATGTCACATCTAGTAGATTCTTAACCATAGGTGTAACTTGGGACACATCTATGAGTGAGAGACTATCGAAAGATAGAGTTTCCCTTCTTTTATACTCCTATGTCTTGCCGTAGAGTGAAAGTTATAAGTACTCTTTTCTTATGGTAAGTCCTTGTATTTCTCTTTAGTGTTATGAGTTACTTCTATGTTGGGGAGTATGATGAGTAAAAGATTCTTATTTGATTGACTCATCTCTACTATTCAACTCAAGATTGAGAGTAGAAAGTCATAGAAGTATTTTGCATGTGCATTATGTTTAAGGGTCATGTAGAAATTGAATTTCATTGATTCCTTGAATTGTGCTCTTTATGAAGTTGTGATTATGTGGTAAGATGTGTTTATGTGATTCTACATTGCATAGCATGTTTCAGTCATGAATTGCCTAAAAGTTATATTTTTAAAAAATTGTGAAAAGTTCACTATAGCATTGCCCCCTCACTGTGAAGAATTTTAAAAATTGGATAATTAATTATATGGTCAAAAATTGTTGTAATTTGCTAGAATTGATGTATATGAGCATAATATTGAATATAAAATGAGTTTTTTCTATTTAAAATGAAAGATGTGAGTGTTTATAGCATAATGAGTTATAGGATTTAATGTAATTTTTTGTTGTTTTGTGAGTCTCTAGATTATGTGAAATTTATGTTCTCTTAGATGCTTGTATTGTATGAGATGTTATATTGATAGTTCTTAGTTTCTAATTGAATTAGTATTCTTGGAAACATTCGGAGATTGGCAAGTTGTCATTCGAGGACGAATGTTGTAAGAGTAGGGGAGATTGTTATACCTCAAATAAATCTAAGGTGAAGATAGAGACTAAAATGGTATTCATAATATTATAATGTCCTTAAATGGTATATCATATCGTATTTAGGCAGTGTCTAGAGTTTTAGGTTATTTGGAATGGAAACGTCAAGGGACGACTAACACGCTGAAAGACTAAGTCACCGATGTGCCTCATAAATGGTTGTATGTGTTTATGCATTATTCATGACGTTATAAGGTCCTTAAATGAGTTATTATGCTGTATATAGGCATTGTGTCAAGTTTCATGAAGATTGGAGGTCAAACGTCCAAGAATGTACATGACGTTCAAAAGATTTTCCTTGGAAGGACCTTCTGTGTGTATGCATGTTTCGTCTAGTTTTACTTGTTCATTTTTGATGAAATTCATGTCAGAGGTCCTAAACTCGTATAATAGAATATTTGGATTTGAAATGTCCGGGAAAACATCTCCAAGTACTATCCAAGGGTCCTTGAGGAAGGACCCATGTTGGTAGGCACGACGTCCAAAGGCAGTCCCATCTACGAATGGAAAATGTCAACAAGTGTCCTGGTCGACGCCCAGTAGGTGGAGGTAGTAATAAGATACTTATCCTACTGATCTAAGGTTCCATTTTCCATCCTCTGAACCCATCGACAGAGGACAAGATGGTGGGTTGGTGGACTGACGCCTCTTTGATGGGCAACCGTTAATTAAGTCTGTTTCCTGCACAGGTTCACTCTTATGTTAGGGGTGAAATTGTAAATCCACTCAACGTCAAACTAACATAAATGAAGTTTTTTATGGGTCTTTGTGTTTATAAGCCTTTAACAATTAGAAGACTTCATTCTTCAAAAATCAGAACCCAAAATCGCTTAGAGTTTCTCTAGAACTCCATTGGAGCAAAAACTTAAGGAAGGACTTGGATTGGAGAATTGAGTAGAGATTCTTCATCAAATTAAAGGATTATCGTTATTGAGGTATGGTTTTTTATCTTTGAAACTCTATTATTCAAGGATCTCAAC